>NC_053023.1:709242412-709420857 GCF_003073215.2 Triticum urartu
AGCTCGTAGAATATCTTTCCAACAGACACATGATACGACATGGGATCTATCATATGTTTGTTTCTGGCTTATTCTGCAAGCCAATCCTTTGTTTTTTTTGTTTTGATTGTGGTATTCGAGTTGCTTCGAAGTCAAGTGTTGAATCCATACCTTGCCTAAGCAATGTTCTCATATTTCTATGGGAATACTAATCCTTCATGATAATCAAGATTTTCATGTCAATCCTTTATCATCCGGCGTGTTTCTCTTCAAGTGGATTCGATAATATTAAACAGCCGCAAGTTCAATTCTAAGTTCTCTCAACGGTGTTCGTTTCATTCGCCCCCAAGTTGTATTTGTTTTCCCGCCCACGCACCCTTTTTCTTCAAGGACTAAGATTCCTTATTCAAGTATCCTTTTATCGATGGGAAGTCTCTCCATTCTTTTCCGTCAATGTTCTTATCCGGTGATTCTCAGGAAGATACTAACGGAGCTTCAAGTTCATCATTCTTCATTCTTTTCTTCTCCGGTGGATTCAATTCAAGCTTTTGGTGTTGATCATTCCTTTCATTGTTTCAAATGCTTCCCCATGCTGGTGCACCTCTTATTCATCCACTTCTCGCCATTTATTTGTTCAGGAGTGCTGAAGATATCCCAGAAGATTCAAGTTTTCATTCTTATTCCTTCCAAGCTATTTCGAGCTTGTTACCTCGTTAAAGACGTTCAAATCAACCGGTGCATTATCTCTTCCTAAGAAATCGTTCAACGGTGTATTCTAGAGTGGGCCCTAACCCACAGGTATTTTCCCAGGATCTTACCTGACTCTTCTAATTTTCCCGGAGTTACTCTCAAATTCTTCTCCAAGTTGACGTAAGAATGAATTATCATTAGTCATATGTCTTTCTCCAAGATCTTTCAAATTCTTTCCATCGTTTGGTTCAACCTTTCTAATTTTCATCCTGGAGTATCTCAACAATTCATGGTGGTGTTTCTCATCGTCATTCTCAACACTTGAAGACCGAAGAAGAGTTTCTTTCAAATCTTGGTCCATTCTCTCGAAGATGCGTAGTTCAAGCTTGATGCCATCCTCTCATCATTGTTTTCGATTGTGAGAATTCTTTTCACCCATCCGGAACAATTCAGGAGTCTTTTCAGTTTGATCCTCCGAAGGCCATCATTTCAGGTTTATTCATTCTCAGCTTTCAGCTATTGTTCTCCAAATCTTACCGGTGCATCGTCCAAATATTCTCTAATTAGTTCATGATCTCTTCGTTCTCATGTATCTAAATCCGGTCAAGTGTCTTCATTCGTTCTCTAATTCTTCCTAGTGTTTCTTTATCTTTTCTTTGGTCATTTTTAATTCTTACGGAGGGTTGTTCAAGATTCCTCCTTCTATGTTCTCACAATAATTATTTTGTTCTTCTCAAACCCGACCGGTGGATCATTGAGGACCTTATTCAAGTTTGCACTATATCTATCTTAATCCTTTCTACGAGAATAAGTTGTATGCAATCCGCTTCTTGTCATCAATTTAAATTCGTGAAGGATACGCATAACATAGTTCTTATTCTTCTTTCAGCCAAGTGATTAATTCCTTCTTCCGGAGTTTGTTCATGATGAATAAATTCTCATTTTCAATTGTTTCATCTTTTCTTTTCTCGAAGTTCCAAGCTCTCATCATCATGAAGATCCATCTAATTATTGCAAGGCTTTAACCTTATTATTTTCATCCTTCATTTCGTTTGATCATTCTTTTATTACCGGAGTTCTTCATGGAGGATCTACTTGGTGGTTCATCAAGGATTCCTTTCATTCTTCAATTGTTCGTCAAGATTTCTCTCGAAGCTATGATCCGCCAAGCTATACTTCAAGTATTCCTCATCTTGCATTCAAGTTCAATTCTTTCTACCTTATCTTTTGAGGTGGTGTTATGTCATTCTTGACAATCTCCCTTCGTGGTTCATGATTCGTAAGTTGTCCGGAATGACATATTTTAAACCCATCATTTTCAATTCGTTCATGAGATCCTTTGCAGCCCGTCAATCTCTTCATTGGAGTTATCTTGGGTTATATTTCACCTAAAGCCTATCCTAAGGATGGTTGCGATTGTGGCGTTTATCAATGATCCAGTTTTCTCCTTCCTATCTCGGTGAAGAAGTTTTTCATCTCTTATTTGTTCCCGATCAATCATTATTTTTGGTGGCAGAACTTCACCTCAGTTTTGAGATGTTTTCCATAAGCCCACTACAAGGTTATTCGTTTCGTTGTTGGTCTTTCCAACAACTCCGTTTTAACCTTCTTGGAAGGATGCTTTCAAACTCATTCGACGTAGAAGATGTTGTTTTCTTCTTCGTTACTTCCAGTCCGTTCTATCTTTTGTTCCAGAGGCATTATGATGTTGCACACTTCGATCCATCATCCCATTTTTGTCAAAGATCGTGTACTTTCCTTTGCTTATCCATTTAACCGAAGTGTCGTGTTTTCATTCAAGCTCTCTCATCTTATGAAGTTTTACCTCCCTTCTCAACCGGAGTGCTTGCATGTACTTCTTGTCCATTGCAACCTTTTCGTATGTCTTTCAACATACAAGGTTCTAGTTATGTTCCTTGTTCCTCTTTTCTAACGGAGTGTTTTCAACTTTGTTCATCTTCGTCGTATTCTTTCTTTCAATTTGTTCAACCTCTCAAGGTTCTTTGGTTTCACTCGTTTGTCAAAGAAGCAGCTTAGTTTTACCTTTTCTCTTCCTCTTTTGTTTCATCCGGTGCGATCCTAGATCTCTGGACGAGATCCTCTCGTAGTGGTGGAGTGTTGTGACGCCCTGAGACCAATGCTCCAGATGCCTTCCATGTCTTGCGTGTCAGCTGTGTTATTTATTTGTTTGTTTGCATTCATCATGTCATCATTTGCATTGCATCGACACTCGTTGTCGTCATTGTTTTTAAACTTGCATCCGCTCATAGCTGTCGCGTCCCCCCCTTGCTTTTGTTGATCGTTCTAAGACCAACCTTGTTCTTCGTTTTCCCTCTTGCCTAAACCGGAGTCTCTTTGCACATTGCATCAACCCCTGTAGTGTCTCTTTCTCAACTTCATCTTCTTCTACACCCACAACCGTGCTTGATCATCTTCTTCTCCTTCTTCGTTAATCCATTTAAATTGTGGTATTCTATTTCCTGCACCAATTTAATGTTCATTCTTTTCCTATAATTTTTGGACCATGCCACTTACCTCTCGGCCTAATCTCATCTTTTCTGAGTTGTTTTGGTTGGGTTCAAAAATGGCTCAAGTATGAATTTAATTCAAACTTGAATTATTTTTCTATCTCTAAAATGTCCAAAACATTTTAATCAAATTGTGGATATTACCAGGACTCCATAAATATCTTCATCTCTGCCAAATTCCATCCCTAACCCTCTCTTTCTATTTTTCTTCTTCTATCTATTTTGTTTTCTTTTAATGGTTAAGAGAAGAGAGTAGAGAGAGTAGAGAGAGAGAGAGCCCAGCCAACGAGGCCCAACCAACAACTCACCCATACCCACAGGCCGCAAACCTGCAGCTGGGCCAGCCTTTAGGCCCAGCCACCCCACCTACACCTAACCCTAGCGAACCCCTAGGCCCGACCGAACCCTCGTTCCCTCGTGCAGCCTCCTACCCGATCGATCTCTCCCTCTCCCTCGTCTCCACCCCATCGCCAGGAGAGCGCACCCGCATCGCTCATTCCCCTCCTCCTCTCTTCCACCTCGACCGCTCACTTTTCCCCTCATCCTCCCTCCAGCGCCGTGCTGCGCCCGAACCCCTCGCCCTTCTCCTCCGGCCACTACAGCTTTCCTCGCGGCATCCCCGCCGCCGCCTAACCTTGCCCGACCTGCTCCTCTCTGCTCCTTTGTGGGAGTCGTCCCGAGCTCGCCGCGCTGCCGCATCGCCAGGGACGCCGAGCGCCACCTCGCAACTCCGCCGGTGACTTCGACCTCCATGCCTCGTCCTCGGCGCCTCGTCCCCGAGCTCCGAGTTGCCACCGCGTTGCTCCTCCCTCGCCGTCCTCTCGCCGGTGAGCAGCACCAGCAGGTTGTCCTCGCCGCCGCCGCGACCAGTAGGAACTCGTCCGCCTCTGCCCCTCCTCTGTTCCCGCCTAAACGCCTCCACCGTCGCAGGACCTTCTCGCTGCCAGCAAGCATCCGCACCTCCGCCTCGTCGTCGCTCCTCCTCCCGCTCATCTCCGACGCCAGGAGCCCGAGCCCAGACCACCTGCGACCCTGCCTCCACTGAACGTCCCCAGATAGGAGCAATTTTGAACTACCAAGTACCCTTGGATTCGTCAAGACCGCCAAGTACCATGACCCGCAAGACCAACGACGCCCGAACGAGTGCTCCCAACCGAGACATTTGTGCTGCTACGTTTTGGACACGCCAAGTCCCTCAGGTCGGATGCGTCAAGACCGCCCCGGTTGTTGCGAAGTACCACGACGTCCGGAGTCCTCGGATCCGTCAAGTTCCACTATGAGATGTACAACTACTGTCGACCCCGAAGACCTCGGATTCACCAAGTTCCCACTACGAAAAGTGTAACCCGTCGGATCGCCAAGTTCGGTTACCGTCGCAACCATGTACAACTACTTCCACGAGGATACCAGAACAACTACCGCTGTTGAAGGTCATTGAGTGAACAAACTACCGACGACGTGTACGACTACTCCGTGAATGTGTACCACTACCGGCGAGGATTGATAGTACCACTACTTCTATGATCATCGCGGAACGACTACTTCCTCTACTTCCCTCGACGAACTCGAACCCTCCCATTTGCACGCTTTGAAGGTATAACCCCGAGACGACGCCCGTGAATGAATGAATGCATGTTGTATGAGATGCACCCTTGTTCGCCTCAAGTCTGAACTGTCAGTGCACGTTGCCCCTCTTTTGCCTTGCCACCGACATGTGGGACACCGGGTATCCGGGATCACTCCACGTCACTCTTGCACGTTTCGTGCACCCACACTTGCTCCTTTGCACCAGCATCTCAATTGAGTTGCCGGATCACTGGAATGTTGCCATGTTAACATTTTCGTTTCGCCGCCGTGGCACCCCTTTTTCCTTCCCCCATGGCGACAAATGCCTCATATCTTATCATGTCAACATTTCCATAAAAGTTTCATAAACTTGCACATGTCATCCGCATCATGATAATAACATTTAAAATGTTTAAAATTGTTGTTGCATTAAATTGCTAATGCACATGAGGATTTGCCGGAATTTTTGTTTGATGCTTCCAGCCTCATTTAAAATGCCTAACTGTGTATTTTATTTATGCTTCATCTCTTGCCATGTTTAACAACATTTAATATTGATGAATACATAACCGAGAGAGAACTAAATAAGTCAGGTGTTGTTTCGTCAATATGCAACTCGTTGCATATTGAGCTCCACTTAACTTGTAGTTTTGCTTGTGCACTTTGCCATGCCATGCCTCATTAAACCGGACATGCATCATACTTGGTTGCGCATCATGCCATGTTATGTGATGGTTGTTTACTATGTTGCTTGCTTCTTTCCGGGTTGCTTCTCTCGTTAGCTTCGATTTCGTTCTGGAGTTGTGAGGATTTGTTCGCCTACGTCTGTTTGTCTTCTTCATGGACTCGTTCTTCTTACTTGCGGGATCTCAGGCAAGATGACCATACCCTCAAAATAACTTCTATCTTTGCTTGCTAGTTGTTCACACTATCGCTATGTCGCGCTACCTACCACTTGTTATATCATGCCTCCCATATTGTCATGTCCAGCCTCTAACCCTCCTTCCAAGCAAACCGTTGTTTGGCTAAGTTACCGCTTTTGCTCAGCCCCTCTTATAGCGTTGTTAGTTGCAGGTGAAGCTGAAGTTTGTTCCATGTTGGAACATGGATATGTTGGGATATCACAATATCTCTTATTTTAATTAATGCATCTATATACTTCATAAAGGGTGGAAGGCTCGGCCTTATGCCTGGTGTTTTGTTCCACTCTTGCCGCCCTAGTTTCCGTCATACCAGTGTTATGTTCCTTGATTTTGCGTCCCTTATGCGGTTGGGTCTTATGGGAACCCCTTGACAGTTTGCTTTGAATAAAACTCCTGCAGCAAGGCCCAACCTTGGTTTTACATTTTCCTAACAACCTAAGCCTTTTTCCCTTGGGTTTCCGGGGCCCGGGGGTCATCTTTTTTCCCCCCCCCCCCGGGCCAGTGCTCCTCTGAGTGTTGGTCCAAACTAGAGCCCCTTGCAGCGCCACCTCGGGGAAACTTGAGGGTTGGTTTTAGTTGTACGGACTGCTCATCCGGTGTGCCCTGAGAACGAGATATGTGCAGCTCCTATCGGGATTTCTCGGCGCATTCGGGCGGCTTTGCTGGTCTTGTTTTACCATTGTAAAAATGTCTTGTAACCGGGATTCCGAGTCTGATCGGGTCTTCCTGGGAGAAGGAATATCCTTTGTTGACCGTGAGAGCTTGTGATGGGCTAAGTTGGGACACCCCTGCAGGGTTTGAACTTTCGAAAGCTGTGCCCGTGGTTATGTGGCAGATGGGAATTTGTTAATATCCGGTTGTAGAGAACTTGACACTTAACTTAATTAAAATGCATCAACCGCATGTGTAGCCGTGATGGTCTCTTCTCGGCGGAGTCCGGGAAGTGAACACGGTTCTTGTGTTATGCTTGAACGTAAGTAGCTTCAGGATCACTTCTTGATCACTTCTAGCTTCACGACCGTTGCGTTGCTTCTCTCCTCACTCTTATTTGCGTATGTTAGCCACCATGTATGCTTAGTGCTTGGTGCAGCTCCACCTCATTACCCTTTTCCTACCCATAAGCTTAAATAGTCTTGATCTCGCGGGTGTGAGATTGCTGAGTCCTCGTGGCTCACAGATACTTCCAAACAGTTGCAGGTGCCGATGATACCAGTGCAGGTGACGCAACACAGCTCAAGTGGGAGCTCGATGAAGATCTTGATGATTGTTTTGTTTCGTTTCTTGTTGATCAGTAGTGGAGCCCAGTTGGGACGATCGGGGATCTAGCATTTGGGGTTGTCTTCCTTTATTTTGGTTCCGTAGTCGGACCTTGATTGTATTCTGGTTGATGTATGTTTAACTTGTATTTGTGTGAAGTGGCGATTGTAAGCCAAATCTTTATCCCTTTCTTATTCAGTACATGGGATTGTGTGAACATTGCCCCTCTTGCGACAAACCTACCATGCGGCTATGCCTCTAAGTCGTGCCCCGACACGTGGGAGATATAGCCGCATTGTGGGTGTCACACCCGTATGACCCATCTTCACCAACAAGCTTTCAGGACCCTCGTGAGGGGCCAAGCCTCGTGAGGCAGACAACACAAGACCTCCTCAGGAGCGGCCTCACCAGGCCGGCTCACGAGGGGCGGAGAGATCAAGGCCAGGCAAGCCTCACAAGGTTAGAATGATGTGAGCCATGACGATTGAGACCAGGCGGGTGCCAGGCGGGCGCCAGCGCTCACAGTGTCCTTGTTTCCTCTTTGGTGCTAAGGGAGCAAGCGCAGACGAAGAGTACCGAGGCGTCAAGAAAAGGTTTCCATATTGGTGCACTGAGACCAAGACCAGTAGGATGGCATGACGGAGGTCACCGTGGAGCCCAAGATGGCGTCACCACCAGAGCCTTTGGTAGGCGAAGACTACTTTTGTCAGGATAACTTGTACTAGTTGTACCCTTTCAAATTGGCCGTTGTTGGCTCCCTCCCGCTCAATATTTGGGGAGAGGACCAGGGCCTCTATAAATAGGATTAGCCACCACCATAGGAAAGAAGAAGCTGAGAGAGATCCTAATCCACACACTAACCAAGCACAATAACACCTCACCTCAGGAGGTTGTTCTTCCCTTTGTATTGTTCATCATCAGCCCAAGAGACAATCCACCATACCACACTGGAGTAGGGTATTACACCGCAACGGTGGCCCAGACTAGTATAAATCTTGTGTCTTTTGTGTTGAGAGTTCGTCGAGCTAGGCTTAGAGATCGCGAAGTGCTTGAGGGCGTGATCGGTGAGGGAGAGATCTTCACGCGCACCCCAGTGTTCGAACCTTAAGGGTTTTGCCCGAACCCGAAATCTGACATTTGGCGCGCCAGGTAGGGATGCGCCGAAGCCTTCTTCTTCGTCGACCCACGCTTTGTCACTTTGCCAAGCTCATGGCCGACGCTCGCCGAGCTCGTGCTGAGCGTCGGGCCGCCCTCGCCGCCAGTGTTGCTTAGACGGCTCCCGTCGGCGGGCCTCCCCATCGTTCTCCGTCACCCGCCACCAACGCCATCACCGGTCCGGCGGCGAACGAGCAGCAAGCCTCTTCACTGCATCCCTCCGTGCATCAGGACGGCCACACCGCCACCCCGTCGCTGACTCAGGCCGGCTCGTCATTTCACGCTCGCCGCGCCCGCACGGACGCGCAGGCAGCGCTGCTCATGGCACGCGAGCTCCTGCGTTATCGCTCGGTCGACGACCTCTACAAGGACTGGCTAGACCGCATCGCCGAGCTCGTCAGCGCCGCGGGAGGCTCTCCTGCACCATCCCTCTCGCTGCCTCACCCTCCGCCAGCTGCGGGCGACGTGGCTCACAGGGCGCCTCTGCCTCCTCCACAACAAGATGGCGCCCTTGCGCTGAGGCATGTGGCTCAGGGAGCACCTCGGCCTCCCCCGCGCTAGGGTGGCGTCATCGCTGCAAGATGCGCGGTCCAGCGGCGCGACCCGCCGCGCCGCATGCCAGCGCATGAGGAAAGAAGCTGCCAAGAGATTCTCCGTCCCCAAGGAAGTGCTCCACCACTCCCAGCTCCGCTACGCCAGGATTGCTTGCTACGACAGGGCCATGCGCCGCGTGCCATGGCGGCACAAGGACACCACGACCAGGCTCCACCTCCAAGGCGAGCCCCGGTGACCACGGCCGGCTGCCGCGCCTTCACCCCCGAGCTGCGTAGGATCGCCTGGCCAGGCAAGTTCAAGCCAGACCTGTCTCCACGCTACGACGGCACCCCCGACTCCGCAGAGTTCTTACAGCTCTACGAGCTGAGCATCGAGGCGGCCAGCAGCGACGAGAAAGTCATGGCGAACTGGTTCCCCATGGCTCTCAAGGATGGTGCCCGTTCCTGGCTCCTGAACCTGCCTCCTGGCTCCATCTCTTCCTGGACGAGATGCGCGACCGTTTCATTGCCAACTTTCAGGGCACTCGCGACCGCCCCCCGGCCGTGGGTGACCTACGCCGTGTCAAGCAACAACCAGGGGAGACCCTCCAGAAGTACATCCAGCGCTTCAACAACGTTCGTCTCAAGATCCCTAAGGTGACGCACGAGGCCATCGATGAAGGAGGAGCTCGCCATCCATGAGGAGCTGTGCACATCCCTGGAGCTGTTCAACCTGGCGACCAAGTGCGCCCGGGCTGAGGAAGGATGCCTTTCTCTCCTCGAGCTCCTAGCTGCCGACTCGGAGGAGAAGAAAGCCAAGGCCAAGGAAGTGAAGCGCAAGGGAGTCACCGTGCTTGCGGCAGAGCCCGACATGAAGCGCAGCAGGGACCAGCCTGAGTCATCCAAGGGCAGCCGACCGTTCTGCGCCTTCCACAACGTACACAGCCACAACACCAACGATTGCCAAGAGCTCAGAGCCATGTGTGATGGATGCTTCGGTCGACACCCCGAGCGCAACGACTTAGGCTACGGCCGAGGAGGAGGACGCGCCGGAGGATGCTGGGATGACGGGGGCCCATGCCAGGAGTAGCATGACTGGCCTCATGAGGACCGCTGGCAGGATCAGCCTCGCGAAGGTGCCTGGAAGCCTCAGCCTCGCGAGGACCATCCTCAGGGCAATGCTGGGCTTCCTCCACTGTCGCCACCAAGAAGGAACGACCACCACCACCAAGACGAGGGGGATGGGGGCTTCCAGGAGCCGCGTGCTATCGCCTGCAACTTGGGCGAAGCTCAAGCCCCAGCCTCACAGCGTATCTTCAAGCAGTTTGCTCGTGAGGTGAACGCAGTCCTCCCCAAGATCGAGGCTACACGCCCGCTCAGGTGGTCCAAGTGCACCATTACCTTCAGCTCAGTAGATCAGCTCAAGTGCGCGGCCACCGCCGGTTTCTCTCCCAATGCTTTGTTCACCCGTCATCAGCAACGTGCAAGTCACCAAGACCCTCATCGACGGCGGCGTAGGGCTCAACATCTTGTCCATTGAGACGTTCGACAACCTTTAAGTGCCATACAATCAGCTTTAGCCTACCAAACCTTTCTCGAGAGTGACCGACGGCTCCACCACGCCGATAGGTCAGGTCCGCCTCCCAGTCACCTTCGGAGAACGCAACAACTACCGCACCGAGCTCATCAACTTTGACATCGCCCACATTCGTCTGCCATATAATGCCATCCTCGGGTATCCGGCCCTGGCCAAGTTCATGGCAGTGACGCACCATGGCTACAACGTCCTCAAGATGCTAGGAAGCGGCGGGATCATCACAGTCCCCTGCAAAGAAAGATATGCGGTGTGCTCCCTCGAGCGCGCTTTCCAAGCAACGTCAATCGAAGACCCCGGCCACAATGCAGCTCAGTACACCCCTGAGGTCGTCCCCAAGAAGAAGAAGCGGCTACTCCGTTCTGGACCTTAGGAGGGCAGCGCCGCAAGTGGCACCTCGTCAGGATCAGCACCCGCACCTGGGGCGGCTTCCTCTGTCGCATAGGAAGGCGCGCCCAGCGCCCTCCTCGGGTAGGGCTCGGGGGCTCTCTTCTAGAGGGCCTCAGACCTTGCCAACGTCACAAGGGAGGCGCTCGGGCACCACTTGGAGGTGTGTTTCGCGGCACGTCTCCCTCAGGAGGACACTGGGCAGGGAGCGCCCAGCGCTCAGAAGTTCATCACCAAGGTATCTTAGGAGCTTCAGGAAGCAAGAGCAATACACGGCGACCGCCGCCCGCCTGGCGTTGCTCCCCACCCAGGCGAGGGTGGTGAGCTGCGCGTCTGCATCGACATACCAGGGCTCAACCGAGCCGCGTCTCAGGAGCGCTTCTGGCCTTCACGTGTTGGGCGCTGCGAAGGTCCACCTCACAGCTACGTTCGCATGTTGTTTGGCCTGCCGAGCGTGGCTGCTGCCTTCCAGCGCAACCTACGGAGCGTCATGGAAGGTCAGGAGGCCAGGCACCACGCAGTCCTGGCGGAGATGGCGACGGTCCTCAAGGAACCGCCTGGACCCCCAGAGCCTCCAGAGGCTCTGGGCCCCGGTGGCTCGTGAGGAGCAACCCCTTCACCGCGTACCTTCAGCTACCTCAACACCCCTTCATCAACGGAACCAGGTGACATTTTTCAAGTTCATTTAGCTGGGAGCGCCCAGGGGGCTACATTATTCCCAGGCCGTGTGGTTATGTCCATGTGGCATGTATCCCTTCTTTTTTATGCCTTTAGCTTACCTTGCTGGGGGCGCCCCTCGGGCTACATCATCCCCAAGCCGCTTGGGCCAGATCCAGTGGCGCATATCGTTCATGCGTTTACCTGAGCTAGTTTACCTTCCATGCTTAATCTATCTATGGTCATCACCTGCTTGATTGTCGCCCATTGCGGGAGGCGTGCGCCGGTCGTCTTTCTTCAAGACCCTTTGCGTGAGAGGGTTAGGCACGGCATCTGTGCTCGGGTCCGTCCCTGCAGCGTCGATAAATCCAACGGATGAGCTCTGTCTTGCGGGCCGGCCCCGTTCACATCACCTCCTAGGGCCGTTGGTGCTTGGCTTTCTCACGTGATAACCTCAGGAGATTCGTTCGGTGCAGGTTGTCTGACCACCTCGGAGGACCGACACAGCGAACAAGAATCAAGACCAGGCGCAACCCGCCTTGAGGTAGAGCCTCGTGAATCCTGTGCTGGCTCGGAGTGCCTAGCCACACCTTGTCTAGCCCTGTCGTGCAAGCCATGTGTCAGGGCGGGGCTGTACACGTCCCGGGGGATCTCCGCAGTAGGGAGTCCCCTCCCACGTACCAGTGGAAGCACCATGCTCCGCGCTGGCAGTCGACACTACCGAGGAGCGGCTATGCCCGTGCAAGTGCGGAAGCGCCATGGTCCGTCTTGGTGATTAACAACTGAGGGCGGCCTCGCGGCCGTATCCACCCCAGGGAGCCTCCGGGCTCGGTGTCTGGCCTCAACGCAACGCCTCCCCTTGGGAGAGCCGCGCGAGGGGGCTACGCTCGGGTCACGCCCAAGCATACGCCACCCCGCCAGGTCCCTCAGACCTGTTCGTCGCACGCCTTCCCAAGCGGAGCCAAGGTATGAAGGTCATTTGAACGTCAAGGCGGACTCCTGAGCATCGCGACTCAGGAACCTAACTGATCACGTAGCCCCTCGCTCCTTGGCCCGTCTTGGTGATCAGGTCGGACCAATGGCGGTTGAGGTATGCACGGGGTCGGGTTGTGCTGACGTAGAACACAAGACCTACCATCGCATCTCCTTTCCACAAGCTGTTTGCGCGTCAAGGGGGACTCCTGAGCATCGCGACTCAGGAGCCTAATTGACCACGTAGCCCCTCACTCCTTGGACCGTCCTACGATCTGGTTGGCCCAACGGCGGCTGACGTATGTGTGGGGTCGGGCTCTGCCGACGTAGAACGTAAAGCAAATGGGATGGAAATCGCAAAATCTCGAAGCAAATATTACAAGACGTATTGTTCTTCGAATATCAAACACGAGTTTAAACGCCTCCACGAGGCACGCTACATGCTGCAATAGTTTCAACAAGAAAGGAGCTGCAAGCTAGTCATCCCTCGATACCGTCGGCACCTGCAAGAGGTGCCCCCTCCTGGGTGGCGTCGCCTTCACCTGCACCACCGGTCGAAGGCGCGGGGGCGAAGACGTGGAACTTCTCCAGCAGGGCTTCCACCTGACCTTTCACGGCTGCGCAGTGTTCATCAGCCACGGGCTCCACCAGCTCGTCAAGGCGGGTGGCAGGATCACGAAGATGGAGGTGGCTAAAGACGCGCGTCAGCGCGACTGAAGAAAGGACGTGAGCCTCTACCTCTGCCATGGGGTCGATGCCGCACACGACTTCCTCAAGCGCATCGACCAAGTAGGGAAGCAGCTGGGCGGGGCCGCCCTCATTGGTGGCCAGCGGCTTCTCCAGGCCCTTCTCATAGAGTGACTTCAGGGCCTAGCGAGACCTCTTCTCCAGAAGCGCGAAGGTTGCGCGGTCCTCGGCCAGAACCTTCGCCTTGGCATCGAGTTCATCCTTTTCAGCCTGCACCTTTTGCTCCAACTCCTCTAGCCGGCCGCGCTTAGCGGCCTGCGCTTGCGCCAGCTACTCCAGCTAGGCGTCGCGACCCTTGACGGCGTCCTCTCAAGCCTTCATCCTCTCTTCCTCCGCCTTACGACCGCGGGCAGCTTCAGAACGCTCGTCATGCAGGATCTTCAGCTCGGCCTCCAGCACCTGGCAGCGACCTTGGGCGGCCTCGGCATCCTTCAGCGCCGCCTCGTGAGTAGCTACTTCCTGAGCTGCGGCTCGCTTCTCCCCCTCAGAGGTCACCGCAACCTGGTGCAGCGCCGCCCGAACGGACACATCAGAATGGAGCCTACCAGAGACCAGCTCCAGGAGACCAGCCGCCAGAAGGGGTTCGGCACTCTAGAGATCTTCTCGCAGCCGGGCCATCTCAGAAAGGGCCCACTCCAGGACGTTGGGAGAGGCAGAGAAACCTGGGGTCAGCAACATGGCAGAAGAAGGACGAAGAGGCGTCATCATCACCATGGCCTGGGAGGCAGGAAGCTCCTGAGCCTCCTGGACCTTAGCACCCGAGCCAGACGCTGGCACCTCCTGAGTCAGCGGCGCTTCGGGGGCTGACTCCTCCCAAGGCTACTCCACCCAGCCTTGCGAGGATGATTGGGCTGGAGAAGCATAAGCACCATCCCTACCTTTGCTCGTGCAAAGGGGCGCGGTCGCAGGAGGTGGCCCGGACTCAAGCGGCACCACCTCGCTCTCCCTTCTCCTCTTTGTCGCGGGCGTCAGCCTAGTTCCACAACATGGAGAAAGAGTCGGAAACACGCATCAACAGCAAGAACAAGGCAGGACGGGGACACTTACTGATCCACCGCGACATAGCCCCTCTGCTTCGGGAGCTTGAAGCCGGAGAGCTTCGCAACCCGAGGCACGGGCGCGCCATCTCCGGAAGCAGAAACAAGTGCGGCAGCTGGGCCAGAAGCGGCTCCAGGCAGCATCGGAGCAGAAGCAGCGTCTCGGGAGATCAACGTCGATCGGTCCCTCGTCGGGATGGCGGGCGGCTCTCCCTTCTCTGGGCGGGCATCAGCCTCGTCGTTGTCAGGAAGGGTGCGGAGGATGTCAGCTTTGCTCAAGGGGGATATTTCCCCGTCCCTTCAGGGGTCACCTCCGAGTCTTCCTCCTCCTCTTCCTCCCCGCGGGACTCACCAGAAGACAGCTCCACCGGTGTCGGTGCCGCAGGGGCCCCGGTGGGCGCCGGAGGCACCGGAGGCACCAGTCAAAGGTCGGCCTGGAGGCCACGACCAGCTCCCCGTTCTTGTAGCGGAACAAGGGAATGAAGACATTCGGCGGGTACTCATGGTCGTCCCCGACCAGGATGCAGAGAGCCACAGCCAGCTCATCATCGGACAAGGCTTTCGGGCTCAGGTGAACCTTGTCCTCTTCATCCCCAAGCTCCCACAAGGGGCGCTGTAACATCCCAAATTTTCAATTTGGAATGTTATACACTAGATCATCATGCATAGCATATTTTCTTGCATTTTGGTTGATCCTAGAAATTTCACGCAACTCAAGGACCTTCGGAGAGAGTTGGAGATTTCGTTATTTTCATATTTGTGAGTTTTCTCAAATTTGAAAAGAGGACCATTCGATTTATTTATTTCATCTTCAATAATTTTTCCGATATCAAAAAAAATATGAGAGAGGGAATAATATGACTTTCCCAAAATATAGGAAAAATGAAGATTTAATAAATAGATCAAATTTTGTTTGCCGGAGTTTTATTTGCATTTTATTTGGATAGGGAAAAATGCCGCGTTTTCAAAAATTGCATTTTAGGTCCGGAGAAAAGTTCATTTTGTTCGGCTCATTTTTAGGAGTCGGGGAAAATTTACTTTAGATTTTTCGAAGCCCGTTTAGTTTTCTTTTTGTTTTTTTTCTGCGCGCTGAACCGTTTAAAAAAAACAGGAACTTACCGCAGGCCAGCCGGGCCAAGGCCCAGGCCAGCCGCCGCTGCGCCCCAGCCCCCTGCCGCGCGTGCGCCAGCGCAGCGCCAGGCGCTAGCCGCCAGGCCCCCGCCTCGCCTCGTCTTAGCCGAGTCCAAAAAGGACTCTAGGCTAGCCCTTTTCCTTGTTTCATTTTTCTTTTCCTAATCCTAGTCTATTTCTTGTCCCCTACCCCAAGTCTCCTCACCCCTCCCCAATATAAATACCCCAACACCCCCCCCTCTAAACACATCAAATCAAAGCCGCAGCAAGCAGCAGCGCGCAGCCCACCCCGCGCCCCTCACCCGCCGCCGCACCTTGCCCACGCCGCCGCCGCCCTACGCCGCCGCCGCCGGAGCCCCTCGCCGGAGACCTCGCCGGAGGTTGCCCCGCGTCTCTTTTCCTCGGATCATTTTCTTCTAATCGTTCCGATTCTTTTCTTCTCTTCTGTTTCGTTTTCTAGATCGGTTTTTCGTTTCGGTTTTCTTCTCCGAAACCCTAGATCGGATTCGTTTTCTTTTCCGGTTTAGTTGCCTTTGGACCGTTCGCCGGACCGTTCGTCCTAACGAACGTGACCACCAGATTCTTCTAGGTTAACGAACGTCCGTTCGTTTAACCGTTCGTCTTTTCTTCTCGTCGGATTTATTCCGCGTTCTTTCCGATCACGATCTCAGATCCGATCTTCATTCTAGTTTATCTCCTCGCTCGTTTATCGGAATCAGGTGATTCAAGCGCCTGGAGTTTCGTTTTGAAACCGCCGTTCCGTCTAACCAACTTGAACAAGTTTTTGCCCCGGTAAAATTTGACCTAGTTTCAACTTGCTAGAACCGAGTTGTTTTCTTCCGCCGTTTGTTTTCCGCCGTTTGTTCGGTTCGTTCTTTCTTTGCAACCGGAGTTCTTAAGTTGAACTATCTGGTTCGTTTTCTTGTTCGAGTTTTACCTGTGCATTAGATGAGTACTTATTGTATGCTTGTTGTTTGTCTATGATAGATCACCCGGATTGCGCCGCTTGTTACTTCGAAACCCTAGGTCTCGCGGATCATCAGCAAGGCAAGTAACACTTTGATCATATATTTTCTACAACCCATGTTTTATTGCATTAGATCAATCCTCACACATTGCATGATTAGGATCTAACTAAATTGTGGGATGGGAAGTAGATGAGGTAGTACCTATTACCTGTATTATTATGAAACCTTTGGGAGTTACTTCTACGTTTGCTTATTATGCCATGCTATGCTAGTAGACGTGGATTGGGTGAGTGATATCCATGACAGATGTGAGATTGATAATTTTAATGGTTTATCTAAGGTGGCAACTTAAACACACATCTGGGTGGATTGAGGCACCTGATGTCTATCAGGACTTGCCTGTTTTTTTTTGGACCGCCACCCAGGCTCAAAGGGATCATAAGATAATTCATGCTAGAAACTTCCGTGTGCAGCCACATGCTACTATGGGCTCTGGCATAGTTGACTAAGCTGTGCGAACTCTTACGGGTAGACTAGCAGATGTAGGGGAAAGTAGGTGTACCGGTCTACCCACATGTAAGGTGCTAGTGCTTCTGAAAGATTGTGTCTCGGTCATCCGTCTTCTCAAACACCCTGCTGTGCGAGAAACCAAACGGAGGCGATCGAGTCTTGTGGGGAAAAGTGCGCAAACCTCTGCAGAGTGTACAAACTAATCATGATTAGCCGTGTCCCCGGTTATGGACAACTTGAGTATCTAGTACTTGAATATCAAGTGAATCTCAACATGTTACTTCTAATTAATGTTGTTGGGTTTTAATTACTTTTAATTGGGATTGAGAATGCTGTCAACCATTCTCGATGTTTCACAACCACCATGATAGTTAAATAAATTTATTCCTTTGCAGTAGGGAAAAATTGGCTTTACGCAAAACTGTAACCATAGAGCTTTCCACCAGCCATATATGCATATAATATAGCTGTTCATTCCATTACTCTCTATGTGTTACTTTGCCAGCATATTCCATGTGCTGACCCGTTTTCGGGCTGCAACTTCTCATGTTGCAGACTTTTCAGACGACGAGTAAAGTGCCTTTAGGTCGTGGTTCTATACTCAGTGATGCCGCTGGAGTTGATGGACCCATTTATCTTCCAAGTCTTCCGCTGTTATCGACACTAGATGGCCTTAAGCCATTTTTATTGTAATAAGTTCTCTTTTGAGACAACGATGTAATAAGTGTGTGATTGCCACTCTGCTATAAATCCTTCGATGTACTGTGTGGTGTCAGCATTACTGATCCAGGGATGACACCCGAGCACAGTAGACTTGATCCATTCGGGTCGGGTCGCCACAGAGATGGTATTAGAGCACACGCTGACTGTAGGACACGACCACTAAGTTAAAGCCATAGGTCACCATTCTCTTCTCATTTTCTAAACTCCTCATCTTTTCTACTCCTTTAGGATGACGAACGCGAAGATTAAGTACGCTCAACCGAATGAAGGCACGCCTTTTGGATTTCACCTGAAGAAAGTCACCAAGTACCTGAACATTGGATTGCCAAGCTTCACGGGAACCTTCAATGCCACTCTGCCTGAAGAGGAGCGCTGGAAGATTCAAGCTCATGTTCCGGGAAGGACATTCGCGCCAATCACGAAGCCCATAGATAGCGTTTTCAATGCACCAACCTGGAGTCTTGGAAGGATCATGGCAGCTCATATCACCATAGGACGCATTGGAGAAGTTTATCAAGAAGACCTCAAGGACACAATCTACCAGATTTGCGGACGCCGAGATGAACAATGGGAGTTAGTCAGCACCAAGAAGGATAGATCTATTGCATCATTCATCCAGGAGTTAAACCAGCACATTCGACGCCACGAGAACCAGATGTGCAATGATATGAAAGAGTTGAAGAATGCGAAGGCAAGGATCATCGAGCTAGAAGGAGAACTGAAGTCTACACGCAAGGACTACATGGACGAGATCGTAGCTCTAGCAAGACACAATGGCAATCTTAAGCAGGAGATTGAAGAACTCAAGAGGAAGTTAGCATCCAGGAAGGAAGACAAGTACGTCGCATGTCCGGACAACTACATCATCATTGACAACACCGATTCGGATCCAAGTGAACCCGACTTTGAAGACGAAGCTGGAGCAGATATCATGGAGTCTTCCACCGATTCAAATTTCTAGATGACCACCAGATAGTAGTAGTATTTCCCCATGTAAACACAATAGTTCGAGCACTTTTGCGATAGTTAGACCGTTTGTAAGCCCTTGTTTGATTGAATGAAGTGATTTTGTGTGCATTTGCTCATGTGCATTGGGGTAGTGTTTTCTCTTTAGACCTCACTCTATTCTCAATTCTCGTCTTTTCTAAAACCCTCAGATGCCTCCGAGACGTGATCCCAGTTACCATTAAGGATTGGTAACTATGTTTTTCCCTCAGACCTAATAGTATTGGAATCTCAAGGACTGGATGTGATATTAGGCATGGATTGGTTATCAAAGTATAAAGGGAATATTGAGTGTGCTAGTAAGTCAATTTTGCTTACCACACCATAAGGGAGAAGCATCAAGTATGTATCCCGGCATGTGCCAAACAGGACACAAGTAAACTGCCTAACAGGAGTTGTGCAAGAAGAAGTACCAGTGGTAAAGGATTTTCCTGATGTATTTCCTAAGGAATTACCAGGCATGCCACCGGATAGAGACATAGAGTTCTTAATTGAGCTATTGCCAGGTACAGGCCCAATATCGAAGCGACCATACCGGATGCCAGCAAAGGATTTGGTGGAAATTAAGAATCAGATTAAGGAGTTATTGGATAAAGGTTACATTCGCCCAAGTTCTTCGCCTTGGGGATCACCCGTACTTCTAGTGGAAAAGAAGGATGGAACATTAAGGATGGTTGTAGATTATCGGGGATTGAATGAAGTAACCATCAAGAACAAGTACCCACTGCCAATGATCAACGATCTGTTTGATCGGTTGCAAGGAGCTAAAGTGTTTTCCAAGATCGATTTGCGATCAGGGTACCATCAATTGAAGATTCGGGAGCAGGACATACCTAAGACAGCATTCACCACGAGATATGGATTGTATGAGTATACTGTTATGTCATTTGGATTGACCAACGCACCTGCCTATTTCATGAACCTGATGAACAAAGTGTTTATGGAGTTTTGGATAAGTTCGTCGTAGTGTTCATTGATGACATTCTGGTTTATTCAAAGAATGAAGAGGAGCATAAGGAACATTTGCATTTGGTTTTGGAGAAACTAAGGGAACATCAGTTATACGCCAAATTCAGCAAATGTGAGTTTTGGTTGAAGGAAGTTGGATTCCTCGGACACGTTATATCCGGAGAAGGTATAGCAGTTGACCCCACTAAGGTTGAAACCATAACCGAATGGGAATCACCAACGACAGTTGGAGAGATCCGGAGTTTTCTTGGACTCGCAGGATACTACCGGAGATTTATTGAGAATTTCTCAAAGATTGCGAAGCCTATGACTGAGTTGTTGAAGAAGGATACTAAGTTCAAATGGAGTAAGGAATGTGAGGCTAGTTTCTAGGAGTTGTAGAAACGTTTGGTTACCTCACCAGTATTGATTTTGCCAGATCAGACCAAGGATTATGAGGTGTATTGCGACGCTTCACGTCGAGGACTTGGAGCAGTGCTTATGCAGGAAGGGAGAGTTGTTTTGTATGCTTCACGACAACTGAAGCCCCACGAATTGAATTACGCTATGCATGATTTAGAGTTAGCAGCCGTAGTGCATGCGTTGAAGACATGGAGACATTTCCTCATTGGAAATCATTGTGAGGTGTACACGGATCACAAGAGTTTGAAGTACATTTTCACGCAGAAGGAGTTGAACCTCCGACAAAGGAGATGGTTGGAGCTCATCAAGGATTATGACATGAGATTGCATTACCATCCCGGAAAAGCTAATGTAGTAGCTGACGCATTGAGCCGTAAGAGCCATGTCAATACTCTAATGACGGGGAAAATACCCAAGGAGTTAGCAGAAAACCTTCGTGAGCTATGTTTGGAAATAGTTCCGAGAGGCTATGTAGCAGCATGGATTTTATCACAGGACTACCCAGGACAAAGGCAGGCTACAATTCGATATGGGTAGTAGTTGATCGTTTGACAAAGGTAGCACATTTCATTCCAGTTAAGACCACTTACACCAGTGCTAAGTTGGCGAAGATATACATGACTAGGATCATTTGTTTGCATGGAGTTCCGAGGAGTATCGTATCAGATAACAGTTTCGTCCCATGACAACAGTTACGAAGTTGGAGACCGTCAATTCTTTGGACCAGATTTGATTAAGGAGTCTGAACGGAAAGTTAAGTTGATTCGCGATAGGCTCAAGGTAGCCCAGTCAAGGCAGAAGAGCTACGCAGACTCTAAACGCAAGGAGACAGTTTATGAAACCGGAGACAGAGTTTATCTTCAAGTATCCCCACTTCGAGGAGTTAAGCGCTTTGGAGTTAAGGGAAAATTAGCACCGCGTTTCGTTGGACCGTATAAGATCTTGCAACGTATGGGAGAAGTCGCTTATAAGTTGGAATTACCAGAGGGACTGTCAGGAGTTCATGATGTATTCCATGTTTCTCAGCTGAAGAAATGTCACGCCGAAATGGCGGAGGTACCGCTAAGAGATACAGTGCCACTTGAAGCAATTCAGTTGAAGGATGACTTAACGTATGAGGAGAAGCCAGTCGAGATTCTCGATTATGCCAGCAGAGTTACTCGCAGCAAGGTTATCAAGTTTTACAAAGTTCAGTGGAACCACCACTCAGAGGATGAAGCCACCTGGGAAAGAGAAGAAGATTTGCTCAAAGACCACCCTCACCTATTTTCTAGCCAACCCGAATCTCGAGGGCGAGATTCATCTTAAGGGGGGTAGGTTTGTAACATCCCAAATTTTCAATTTGGAATGTTATACACTAGATCATCATGCATAGCATATTTTCTTGCATTTCGGTTGATCCTAGAAATTTCACGCAACTCAAGGACCTTCGGAGAGAGTTGGAGATTTCGTTATTTTCATATTTGAGAGTTTTCTCAAATTTGAAAAGAGGACCATTCGATTTATTTATTTCATCTTCAATAATTTTTCCGATATCAAAAAAAATATGAGAGAGGGAATAATATGACTTTCCCAAAATATAGGAAAAATGAAGATTTAATAAATAGATCAAATTTTGTTTGCCGGAGTTTTATTTGCATTTTATTTGGATAGGGAAAAATGCACGTTTTCAAAAATTGCATTTTAGGTCCGGAGAAAAGTTCATTTTGTTCGGCTCATTTTTAGGAGTCGGGGAAAATTTACTTTAGATTTTTCGAAGCCCGTTTAGTTTTCTTTTTGTGGCGAGAAACCAAACGGAGGCGATCGAGTCTTGTGGGGAAAAGTGCGCAAACCTCTGCAGAGTGTACAAACTAATCATGATTAGCCGTGTCCCCGGTTATGGACAACTTGAGTATCTAGTACTTGAATATCAGTGAATCTCAACATGGTTACTTCTAATTAATGTTGTTGGGTTTTAATTACTTTTAATTGGGATTGAGAATGCTGTCAACCATTCTCGATGTTTCACAACCACCATGATAGTTAAATAAATTTATTCCTTTGCAGTAGGAAAAATGGCTTTACGCAAAACTGTAACCATAGAGCTTTCCACCAGCCATATATGCATATAGTATAGCTGTTTCATTCCATTACTCTCTATGTGTTACTTTGCCAGCATATTCCATGTGCTGACCCGTTTTCGGGCTGCAACTTCTCATGTTGCAGACTTTTCAGACGACGAGTAAAGTGCCTCTAGGTCGTGGTTCTATACTCAGTGATGCCGCTGGAGTTGATGGACCCATTTATCTTCCAAGTCTTCCGCTGTTATCGACACTAGATGGCCTTAAGCCATTTTTATTGTAATAAGTTCTCTTTTGAGACAACGATGTAATAAGTGTGTGATTGCCACTCTGCTATAAATCCTTCGATGTACTGTGTGGTGTCAGCATTACTGATCCAGGGATGACACCCGAGCACAGTAGACTTAATCCATTCGGGTCGGGTCGCCACAGGCGCGTACGCTCCTGAAGCGGGGCTACGCGCAGCATCGGGAGTTCCCTCAGGAGCATGGCCCCTGTCACCTTCACCGCCTTCGCGTTTCCCGGCTTCAGGTCGGTGTTCATCTGCTCCAGCACCAACATCGCCCGCTCGTCAGTGAGCTTCGCGCGAGACCACCCCTTGTCGGACTGGGGCACCTCCGTCGGCAGCGTCAAGCGTGGGTGGGCACACTTGGCGTCCATCATGGCCCACTTGCTCCTAAAGTCATCAGCCTTCTTCCCCGTCTTCGAGATGGAGTTGGCCTTGCCGGCCGCAATGAAATTGGCACACCCGGAGGTATGGCCATTGTTGATGTGGAGGAAGAAGAAGTGGCGCGGCAGAGCCACGGACGGCATCACGCCAAGGTACGCCTCGCAGTAGTAGGCGAAGATCAACAAGAGAAGGATAGAGTTGGGATGAAGATGTAGTGCCTGAAGCCTGTAGTGGTCGAGGACCTCGAAGAAGAAGTCAGAAAAGGGGGGAACCAGCCCCGCGATGATGCTACTCGTAAAGAAGGGGAAGAAGGTGCTTCCCTCGGGCTCCGGTGTGTCGGAGCCGGCCCGAAGCCCGGTCTTCCCCTTCTTGTTGCTTCCCCCCGCCGTCAGCAAGCACGTGGCAGCGAGGTTCTTCTTCCAGACGTTGGGCGTGTCGAGGGCTGGCTCATACCAAGCCGGTGACGAGGCGGGCTTGACCCTTCGGGGTGCCATTGGTCGCTGATGCGGGAAAGGATGGGAGTAGATCTGGAGATTTCTGAAGCAGGGAGCAAGAAGGGGGTCTGGAGCAAGGCGAGAGGAAGTAGTGAGGGCGAGCGCTGTCTATGCCAGCCTTTTGACAGTCAGGCAGTTGCCGAGGCTGCATGGGGAAGCGGAGACGCCCACGTCCAATCGACCGCCACGCGTCGACCAAGGCCGCATGCTATTGGGGCCCGCGACACTCCGCACTTGCCCCTTGGCCTCGCCTCGAAGCGAAGCCCGAGTGTGCTTTGGGCCCGGGGGATACTGTCGGTGTTCTAGAAACGGGGGTCCCCAGACTTGCCTGCCTGCGGACCACGGCGTGGCTCTGCCAGTGGGCCCGTACGGCCCATCTTCACCAACAAGCATTCAAGACCCTCACGAGGGGCCAAGCCTCGCGAGGCGGACGACACAAGACCTCCTCGGGAGCGGCCTCACCAGGCCGACTCGCGAGGGGCGGAGAGATCAAGGCCAGGCAAACCTCGCGAGGTTACAATGACGTGAGCCATGACGATCGAGACCAAGCGGGTGCCAGGCTGGCGCCAGCGCTCACAATGTCCTTGTTTCATCTTTGGTGCTAAGGGAGCTAGCACAGACGAAGAGTACCGAGGCGTCAAGCAAAGGCTTCCATATTGGTGCAACGAGACCAAGACCAGCAGGACGGCAAGACGGAGGTCACCGTGGAGCCCAAGACGGCGTCACCACCAGAGCCTTTGGCAGGCGAAGACTGCTTTTGTCAGGATAACTTGTACTAGTTGTCCCCTTTCAAATTGGCCATTGTTGGCTCCCTTCCCACTCAATATTTGGGGAGAGGACCAGGTCCTCTATAAATAGGATTAGCCACTACCATAGGAAAGAAGAAGCTGAGAGAGATCCAAATCCACACACCAACCAAGCACAAGAACACCTCACCTCAGGAGGTTGTTCTTCCCTTTGTACTGTTCATCATCAGCCCAAGAGGCAATCCACCACACCACACTGGAGTAGGGTATTACACCGCAACGGTGGCCCAAACCAGTATAAATCTTGTGTCTTTTGTGTTGAGAGTTCGTCGAGCTAGCCTTAGAGATCGTGAAGTGCTTGAGGGCGTGATCAGTGAGGGAGAGATCTTCGCGCGCACCCCAGTGTTTGAACCTTAAGGGTTTTGCCGGAACCCGAAATCCAACAAAGTCGCTTGGCGAAGATGCCAAGGGAGATGGTGACATCGTTGAGCGGTTGTTGGTGTTGAGCTCTTGACCTTCACATTCGTGGTGGTGATGGTGTCGATGCCGATGTGATCTTGCCGGAGATGGTAGCTCGGAAGGATGTGCACGTGAGCGTCTCCGCGGAGATGAGGAAGATCTCATGTAGGACTTGATGAGGGCCTTGATCTCTTCCATTTGAGCTTGCATCTTGGCGTCGGTGGAGCTTTTCGTGGCATCGAACTCGTCATTGTTGTTGTAGATCGAAGGTGAAATGCCTTGCATATCCATCACAAGACTCGAGTAGAGGAGAGTAGGAAATGAGATAAACAATACCAAGTTACCTTTTCCCAAAGTTGAGGATGTATCCCGTTTCACTCAATTTGAGATGAAAGAATAGTGGAATTGGTACCGGACTTGTTCACTCACACCTACAAACTAAAGCTTATGGAGTAGCTCGGTGAGGATACTGGCACAAACATTTAATGCAAAATGCTAGCAAGACTCAATAATGTTGAAAGAGATTCACAAATTCGCAAGTGAAACAAGTAGACCAATAGCAAAGAATGGCACACGAAAACACACACACGGATAGATAAATGGGGTCATGCAACCAAGGAATGAGCACAAAATGTGGAATCCACGGAAAACGCTCGTGTTGCATGATACGTCTCCAACGTATCTATAATTTTTTATTGCTCCATGCTATATTATCTACTGTTTTAGGCAATATTGGGCTTTATTTTCCAATTTTATATTATTTTTAGGACTAACCTATTAACCGGAGGCCCGGCCCAGATTTGCTGTTTTATGCCTATTTCAGTGTTTCGAAGAAAAGGAATATCAAACGGAGTCGAAACGGAACGAAATCAACTGGAGAAGTTATTTTTGGAACGAAAGCCACCGGATAGACTTGGACTCCACGTCAGGGAAGACACGGGCTGCTCACGAGGGTGGGGGCGCCCCCACCCCCCTAGGGCGCGCCCCCTGCCTCGTGGGGCCCTCGTGGCTCCCCTGACGTACCTCCTGCACCCATATATACCTACATAACCTAAAACTTCCTGAACGAAGATTAGATCGGGAGTTCCGCCGCCAGAAGCCTCTGTAGCCACCGAAAACCAATCTAGACCTGTTCCGGCACCCTGTCGGAGGGGGCAGTCCTTCTCCGATGGCCATCTTCATCATCCCGGTGCTCTCCATGACGAGGAGGGAGTAGTTCTCCCTCGGGGCTGAGGGTATGTACCAGTAGCTATGTGTTTGATCTCTCTCTCTCTCTCGTGTTCTTGAGATGATACGATCTTGATGTATCGCGAGCTTTGCTATTATAGTTGGATCCTATGTTTCTCCTCCCCCTCTTCTCTCTTGTAATGAATTGAGTTTCCCCTTTGAAGTAATCTTATCGGATTGAGTCTTTAAAGATTTGAGAACACTAGATGTATGTCTTGCCGTGGATATCTGTGGTGACAATGGGATATCACGTGACTAACTTGATGTATGTTTTGGTGATCAACTTGCGGGTTCCTCCCATGAACCTATGCATAGGGGTTGGCACACGTTTTTGCCGTGATTCTCTGGTATGAACTTTGGGGCACTCTTTGAGGTCCTTTGTGTTGGTTGAATAGATGAATCTGAGATTGTGTGACGCATATCGTATAATCATACCCACGGATACTTGAGGTGACATTGGAGTATCTAGGTGACATTAGGGTTTTGATTGATTTGTGTCTTAAGGTGTTATTCTAGTACGAACTCTAGGGCTGTTTGTGACACTTATAGGAATAGCCCAACGGATTGATTGGAAAAAATAACTTTGAGGTGGTTTCTTACCCTACCATAATCTCTTCGTTCGTTCTCCGCTATTAGTGACTTTGGAGTGACTCTTTGTTGCATGTTGAGGGATAGTTATGTGATCCAATTATGTTAGTATTGTTGAGGGAACTTACACTAGCGAAAGTATGAACCCTAGGCCTTGTTTCAACGCATTGCAATACCGTTTACGCTCACTTTTATCACTTGCTACCTTGCTGTTTTTATAATTTCATATTACAAATACCGTTATCTACCATCCATATACCACTTGTATCACCATCTCTTCGCCGAACTAGTGCACCTATACAATTTACCATTGTATTGGGTGTGTTGGGGACACAAGAGACTCTTTGTTATTTGGTTGCAGGGTTGCTTGAGAGAGACCATCTTCATCCTACGCCTCCTACGGATTGATAAACCTTTGGTCATCCACTTGAGGGAAATTTTCTACAGTCCTACAAACCTCTGCACTTGGAGTCCTAACAACGTCTACAAGAAGAAGGTTGTGTAGTAGACATCAAACTCTTTTCTGGCGCCGTTGCCAGGGAGGTTAGTGCTTGAAGGTATATCTTTAGATCTTGCAATCGAGTCTTTTAGTTTCTTGTTTTATCACTAGTTTAGTTTATAAAAGAAAACTAAAAAAATGGAATTAAGTTTGTCTCATACGCTTCACCTTTTTAATATCTTTCGTGAGTATGATGGAAAGGATAATTGTGCTCAAGTGCTAGAAGAAGAAATATATAAAATGTTTGGCACTAAATATTTGAATGATGAGCATGATTGCAATGTTGTTAGTATGAATTCCTTGAAAATCCATGATGCTAATGATATGCAAAGCCACAAGCTTGGGGAAGATATGTTTGATGAAGATGATATTTTTTGTCCCCCAAGTTTTGATGAGCAAATTTATTATGATGGAAGCATGCCTCCTATCTATGATGATTATTGTGATGACACGTATGCTTTAAAGAATAATGATAACCATGAAACTTGTAATCTTGATCTTAATTTTCAGTCACATGATAGTTATTTTGTTGAGTTTGCTCCCACTATTATTCATGAGAAGAATTTTTCTTATGTGGAGAGTAATAAAATTTCTATGCTTGTAGATCATGAAAAGAATGCTTTAGGTACTGGTTATATTGTTGAATTCATTCATGATGCTACTGAAAATTATTATGAGGGAGGAATATATACTTGTAGGAATTGCAATAATATCAAGTTTCCTCTCTATGTGCTTAAAGTTTTGAATTTATGCTTGTTTTACCTTCCTATGCAAGTTGATTCTTATTCCCACAAGTTATTTGCTCACAAAATCCCTATGCATAGGAAGTGGGTTAGATTTAAATGTTGTAGTCATATTCTTCATGATGCTCTCTTTATGTTTCAATTCTTATCCTTTATGTGAGCATCATTGAAATCATCATGCCTAGCTAGGGGCATTAAACGATAGCGCTTGTTGGGAGGCAACCCAATTTTATTTTAGCTCCTTGCTTTTTCTTCCTGTTTAATAATAAATAATCCATCTAGCCTCTGTTTATATGTGGTTTTATGCTTTTAATTAGTGTTTGTGCCAAGTAGAACCTTTGGGAAGACTCGGGGAAAGTCTTGTTGATCATGCTGTAAAAAACAGAAACTTTAGCGCTCACGAGAATTGCTGCCATTTTTATTTGGAGAGTGCTATTTAGTTAATTATTTTTTCAGATGATTAATAGATAAACTCCTCAGGTCCAGCAATTTATTTGAGAATTTTATGAGTTCCAGAAGTATACGTCTGATCCAGATTACTACAGACTGTTCTGTTTTTGACAGATTCTGTTTTTCATGTGTTGTTTGCTTATTTTGATGAATCTATGGTTAGTAAAAGAGTTTATAAACCATAGAGAAGTTGGAATACAGTAGGTTTAACACCAATATAAATAAAGAATGATTTCAATACAGTACCTAAGTGGTGATTTATTTTCTTATACTAACGGAGCTTACGAGTTTTCTGTTAAGTTTTGTGTTGTGAAGTTTTCAAGTTTTGGGTAAGGATTCGATGGACTATGGAATAAGGAGTGGCAAGAGACTAAGCTTGGGGATGCCCAAGGCACCCCAAGGTAATATTCAAGGATAGCCAAGAGCCTAAGCTTGGGGATGCCCCGGAAGGCATCCCCTCTTCCGTCTTCGTTCATCGGTAACTTTACTTGGAGCTATATTTTTATTCACCACATGATATGTGTTTTGCTTGGAGCGTCAATTTATTTTGTTAGGATTTGCTTGCTGCTATTCAGAACAATGTTTTGCATCTTTTATTTCAATAAAAGTGGCATTGATAGCCTTTACTATGCCTATGTTACAAGTATACATGTTGCTGTTTGAAAACAGAAAGTTTACCGCTGTTGCAATAATTCCCTAGAAAACTCAGAATGTGATAAAATGTTGAAACCTTTTGCATATTAAGCTCTGGTAAATTTACCACAGTGGGAATTTTCTTTCATAAATTTTGGAGATAGGGAAGTATGGATGTTGCAGCATTCTTTACAGACTATCCTGTTTAGGCAGATTGCTGTTATGTTTGCATTGTTTGCATATGTTTGCTTCTTTAATGATTCTATTTGAGGACAGGACTATTAAATATGCAGAGGCATTTAGTATGCAATGTTGAATAATAATTTTAGTGATTTTCTACAGTAGAGTATGATAAGGTTTTTGCAATGGTTTATACTAACTTATCTCACGAGTCCTTGTTGAGTTTTGTGTGGATGAAGCTTTTGAGATTTAGGGAGACCGTGATATGAGAGGAATTAAGGAGACACAAAATCTCAAGTTTGGGGATGCCCAAGGCACCCCAAGATAATATTTCAAGAAGTCTCGAGCGTCTAAGCTTGGGGATGCCCCGGTTGGCATCCCACCTTTCTTCTTCAACAACTATCGGTTAGTATCGGTTGATCCTAAGTTTTTGCTTCTTCACATGATGTTTGCTATTCTTAGAATGTCATTTTATTTTGCTTTGCTTGCTGTTTGAATATAATACCAAGATCTGAAATTATTAAATGTTAGAGAGTCTTCACATAATTGCATAATTATTAAACTACTCATTGATCTTCACTTATATCTTTCGGAGTAGTTTGTCATTTGCTCTAGTGCTTCACTTATATCTTTTAGAGCATGGTGGTAGTTTTATTTTGAAGAAATAGATGAACTCTCATGCTTCACTTAGATTATTTTGAGAGTCTTAAATAGCATGGTAATTTGCTTAAAATCCCAATATGCTAGGTATACAAGATTAATAATAAAATTCTCTTATGAGTGTGTTGAGTACTAAGAGAAGTTTGATACTTGATGATTGTTTTGAGATATGAGGATGGTAATATTAGAGTCATGCTAGTTGAGTAGTTGTGAGTTTGAGAAATACTTGTGTTGAAGTTTGTGATTCCCGTAGCATGCACGTATGGTGAACCGTTATGTGATGAAGTCGGAGCATGATTTATTTATTGATTGCCTTCCTTATGAGTGGCGGTCGGGGACGAGCGATGGTATTTTCCTACCAATCTATCCCCCTAGGAGCATGCACGTAATACTTTGCCTTGATAACTTGTAGATTTTTTCAATAAGTATATGAGTTCTTTATGACTAATGTTGAGTCCATGGATTATACGCACTCTCACCCTTCCACCATTGCTAGCCTCTCTAGTACCGTGCAACTTCGCCGGTAACATAAACCCACCATACACCTTCCTCAAAACAGCCACCATACCTACCTATTATGGCATTTCCATAGCCATTCCGAGATATATTGCCATGCAACTTTCCACCGTTCCGTTTATGACACACTCCATCATTGTCATATTGCTTAGCATGATCATGTAGTTGACATTGTATTTGTGGCAAAGCCACCGTTCATAATTCTTTCATACATGTCACTCTTGATTCATTGCATATCCCGGTACACCGCCAGAGGCATCCATATAGAGTCATACTTTGTTCTAGTATCGAGTTGTAATCATTGAGTTGTAAATAAATAGAAGTGTGATGATCATCATTCAATAGAGCATTGTCCCCAAAAAAAGGGCCATAAAAAAATAAAGGCCAAATAAAAAAAGGGGAAAGATCAAATAAAAAATAAAAAATAAAAGGGACAATGCTACTATCCTTATACCACACTTGTGCTTCAAAGTAGCACCATGATCTTCATGATAGAGAGTCTCCTATGTTGTCACTTTCATATACTAGTGGGAATCTTTCATTATAGAACTTGGCTCATATATTCCAATGATGGGCTTCCTCAAAATGCCCTAGGTCTTCGTGAGAAAGCGAGTTGGATGCACACCCACTACTTTATTTTGTTGAGCTTTCATACATTTATAGCTCTAGTGCATCCGTTGCATGGCAATCCCTACTCAGTCACATTGATATCTATTGATGGGCATCTCCATAGCCCGTTGATACGCCTAGTTGATGTGAGACTATCTTCTCCATTTTTGTCTTCTCCACAAACACCATTCTATTCCACCTATAGTGTTATGTCCATGGCTCACGCTCATGTATTGCGTGAATATTGAAAAAGTTTGAGAACATCAAAAGTATGAAACAATTGCTTGGCTTGTCATCGGGGTTGTGCATGATTTAAATATTTTGTGTGGTGAAGATGGAGCATAGCCAGACTATATGATTTTGTAGGGATAGCTCTCTTTGGCCATGTTATTTTGAGAAGACATAATTACTTAGTTAGTATGCTTGAAGTATTATTATTTTTATGTCAATATGAAATTTTTTCTTGAATCTTATGGATCTGAATATTCATATCACAAGTAAGAAGAATTACATTGAAATTATGCCAACTAGCATTCCACATCAAAAATTATCTTTTTATCATTTACCTACTCGAGGACGAGCAGGAATTAAGCTTGGGGATGCTTGATACGTTTCCAACGTATCTATAATTTTTTTATTGCTCCATGCTATATTATCTACTATTTTAGGCAATATTGGGCTTTATTTTCCACTTTTATATTATTTTTGGGACTAACCTATTAACTGGAGGCCCAGCCCAGATTTGTTGGTTTATTCCTATTTCAGTGTTTCGAAGAAAAGGAATATCAAACGGAGTCGAAACGGAACGAAATCAACTAGAGAAGTCATTTTTGGAACGAAAGCCACCGGATAGACTTGGACTCCACGTCAGGGGAGACACGGGCTGCTCACGAGGGTGGGGGGCGCCCCCCTAGGGCGCGCCCCCCTGCCTCGTGGGGCCCTCGTGGCTCCCCTAACGTACCTCCTGCACCCATAAATACCTATGTAACCTAAAACTTCCAAAACGAAGATTAGATCGGGAGTTCCGCCGCCAGAAGCCTATGTAGCCACTGAAAACCAATCTAGACCCGTTCTGGCACCCTACCGGAGGGGGCAATCCTTCTCCGGTGGCCATCTTCATCATCTCGGTGCTCTCCATGACGAGGAGGGAGTAGTTCTCCCTCGGGGCAGAGGGTATGTACCAGTAGCTATGTGTTTGATCTCTCTCTCTCGTGTTCTTGAGATGATACGATCTTGATGTATCGCGAGCTTTGCTATTATAGTTGGATCCTATGTTTCTCCTCCCCCTCTTCTCTCTTGTAATGAATTGAGTTTCCCCTTTGAAGTAATCTTATCGGATTGAGTCTTTAAAGATTTGAGAACACTTGATGTATGTCTTGCCGTGGATATCTGTGGTGACAATGGGATATCACATGATTAACTTGATGTATGCTTTGGTGATCAACTTGCGGGTTCCGCCCATGAACCTATGCATAGGGGTTGGCACACGTTTCCATCGTGATTCTCCGGTAGGAACTTTGGGGCACTCTTTGAGGTCCTTTGTGTTGGTTGAATAGATGAATCTGAGATTGTGTGACGCATATCATATAATCATACCCACGGATACTTGAGGTGACATTGGAGTATCTAGGTGACATTAGGGTTTTGATTGATTTGTGTCTTAAGGTGTTATTATAGTACGAACTCTAGGGCTATTTGTGACACTTATAGGAATAGCCCAATAGATTTATTGGAAAGAATAACTTTGAGGTGGTTTTGTACCCTACCATAATCTCTTCGTTCGTTCTCCGCTATTAGTGACTTTGGAGTGACTCTTTGTTGCATGTTGAGGGATAGTTATGTGATCCAATTATGTTAGTATTGTTGAGGGAACTTACACTAGCGAAAGTATGAACCCTAGGCCTTGTTTCAACGCATTGCAATACCGTTTACGCTCACTTTTATCACTTGCTACCTTGCTGTTTTTATAATTTCAGATTACAAATACCGTTATCTACCATCCATATACCACTTGTATCACCATCTCTTCGCCGAACTAGTGCACCTATACAATTTACCATTGTATTGGGTGTGTTGGGGACACAAGAGACTCTTTGTTATTTGGTTGCAGGGTTGCTTGAAAGAGACCATCTTCATCCTACGCCTCCTACGGATTGATAAACCTTAGGTCATCCACTTGAGGGAAATTTGCTACTGTCCTACAAACCTCTGCACTTGGAGGCCCAACAACGTCTACAAGAAGAAGGTTGTGTAGTAGACATCATTGCACAACTCAAGAGAGATGCTAGCACGATTGCTCAATAGGCGGATACGACACTTGTGCACAACCTATAAGATGCAAAATGGATAAAATTTCTATCCCAAGTATGCTATTATGTATGGTTCCCGGTGTTTCGCACACGATGATCCAAGATGGTCAATATGGTAGTATGATATGAAATGTGGCGATGCTATGGCTATTGCTTAAAAGCTATTTGTTTTCTCTTTGCTTAAAAGCTTATTCTCTTTTTTTGTATGGCCACTATGCAAAATGCACAAACCAAGATAGCAATTGTGTATATGCGGGAACAATCTTGTGACACAAGAGATGATATGATCATACCAAGATGAGGGTACCAAGATGATATGGTATGTATGCAATGGAAGGTGCGAATCACTAATGTGCACAAGTAAAGTTGCCGGCAATACTCAAATGGCTAGTCTCGATAGGCAAGTGATGCAAAATGGCTAGGGGTTAACAAAGCAATGGCAAGAAAGAATGTACAATGATGGGATACCAAGATGATATAGAGGTTACCGTTCTTGCTTATGGTTAGGGTGTCAAAATGGTGAAGGTGGACGATGTCGAATCCTTATTGAAGTTGAGCGGCAGTGTTGTCGAAGTTGAACCATTCCTAGTTAGCTGAAACACCCTAGGAAACGGAAAAACCGCAAACTCAAAATCTCCAACGGAAAATGTCAAATGGTGATAGCGGAATGTGATGGTGGTTCCGGAGTTGACAATGCGGAAGTGGTGGTAGTGGTTGATGAAGACGCAATCGTCCCTAAGTAGATGGAACACCTTAGGAGACCCAAGTCACCGCTCAAGCAACCACAAATGCTATATGGATCAAAATGGGTTAGGTTGAGGAAAGCTATGGTGGCTTTGCGGATGATATGGTGGAGGGCCTAGGCAAAGATGTCAAAATGTCAAAATTTTGATGTAGTCAAATGATGTTGGAACATATCTATATGTATGGGGGATGTCAATAGCTACTCAACGAGCTAAAGAACATCAAAATTGGACTCCGAATGTGGAAGATATGACCGAAACAAGAAATCAGCTGAAGCCGTTTTTGAATTAGCGGACAGTCCGTTCCTGGGTAGCGGACAGTCCGGTCTTCATCTGAAAACTTTTTATTCGAGCGGACAGTCCGACATTGGGGAGCAGACAGTCCGGTCTGTGAGCGATTTGCTCCTGATGCGAGAGGACAGTCCGGTACGGGGATCCGGACAGTCCGGTGCGGGTTGGGAAGGCACAAAATTGAAATTTTTTGGGGCGGAAATGGATGATTTTGGGGGTCAAAATTGAGGAGATTTCATGGATGGAAGGTGGGGTAACTTGTGGGGAAGCTAGATCCACTCGAAACACAACAAATCCATGGGTCCAAATCAACAAAACATCATCAAACCAACAAATCACAAAAAAATTGGGGCTATTTTTTGTGAGGATTTTCGGATTTAGGACGAAATCAAGCAAAACAAGGCTAGAAAACGGTGGGGAGACTCCAAATTTGTGATCAACATGGCTCGTGATACCAAGATGTTATAGGGTGGAGACCCTAAGCGTAGATATTTCACGAATTGGAGGGGAATCCATGAAGAACACGAAGAACAAGAGGGGAAATCACAAGAGGGAAACACTCAAGAACAAGTCCAATCACACATCCACTAGACTCACAATCACACAAGATCCACAAAGGTACAACAAAGGGAAATATACAAGGTAAAGTTCATCCCGAATCCAAAGGAGATGAGGTCTTGATGATCCTATGATGGGGATCCTTCTCCAAGAGGAGGCCTTGTTATCCACAAGAGGATCTTCTCCAAGAGGAGGGCTTGATCTCCAAGAGGAGCTTCTCCAAGACGAGGTCTAGATCTCCAAGAGGAGGAAGATGAGCAAAGCTCTCTCTTTGTCTATCAAATACTTTGCTAACCCTAAAAACTGAGAGGAGCATGGAATATATAGTCTAGGGGTGAAGGGGTATGGGCCTCGGTGGTTACATGGGCTTTTTAGCCCAATTCGTAGCGAAACTGGGCCTACCGGACAGTCTGGTGGTAAGGACCGGACAGTCCAGTGAGGACAGATGCATTTTCGCGTGCCACCGGACTGTCCGCTGTGAGGACCGGACTGTCCGGTAGTGCAATTTCAGTGTGACCGGACTGTCTGCTATGGGGACCGGACTGTCCGGTAGTGTAATTTCTGCACGCTTCCTTTGCTTCATCTTGACGCTTCCGGTCAGCTCTTGGGTCTTGGGGTCCTTCTCCTTGGCCTCCGGAAAGCTTCCTAGCTGCTTGGTGGTGGTTGCCTTTGTACCTAATGATGCACAACGTTCCATGGTGAGGTAGCACCCAAGTCCAATGGATATTCATGTAAATCTCAAAGAGGAGCGGGTTCACCTTAAGTCCGGTGGTCCACTTGGGACTTGAGGGGCTATGAAGGTGTACATGGAGATCACCGTAGGATGCTCCGCATCAAGAGGACATTTTGCGAGAGAATGCAAATCTCAGCGTGTGATGATTGCTACTGAGGATGGTGGGTATGAGTCCTCTAGTGACTATGATGAGGAGACTTTGGCTCTTATTACACATGAAGAACACGGTGGAGATAATTCTGATCATGAGACACAATACATGGCTGCTGAAGATGCTGACGGGTATGAATGTTTAGTTGCTCAACGTGTTTTGAGTGTGCAGGTTACACAAGCTGAGCAAAATCAGAGGCATAATTTGTTCCATACAAAGGGAGTTGTGAAGGAACGTTCTATTCGCGTCATCATAGATGGAGGGAGCTACAACAACTTGCCTAGCATGGGGATGGTGATGCGGAGCATCCCACATTCATCCCCATGTACACTCCGACTACTCTCCAAACCCCAAGAGGACATATGACGAGACCTCGAATATACGCCATGGGACGCAAGGTGAACTCACTCCTCTCTGAACCTTCACTTTCTACATGTGAGACATGGCTACTACCTCCAACGTGTGTGCTATGCATGATTAAGTACTTAGAGGAAAGCCATGGAGCCACCACATCCAACGAACGAGCTAGCGAGGACGCCAAGTACAAGGACCAAAGAAGAAGCTGCCCGAAGTCTTCAGCCACCGGACAACCCTGGACGTCCGACGCCTGTACACTCAACCATCCAGAAGGGCCAGCCGACAGAAGCTACAGTGGCCGGACGACCGGCAAGTACCGGACGTCCGACATACCCTAGGCCCCGGGCGACCGAGCGCCACCGGACGACCGGCGCCACGGCGACAGAACGATATCTACGGAAGTCCGAAGACTTTCGGACGTCCGGACCGTCCCGAGCCTCCGGACGTCCGACACCCACCGGACGTCCGACGCCTGTCTGTGCACAGAGATCGGGCCCGAGGCCCATGTATCCCCCACTTACCCCTTCGTGTCCCTAGACTATATATACTCCTTCCCCTCATCCTTTCTAGGGTTAGCAAAGGATTAGCTCCTATTTGTGTGAGAGCTTTGCTCATCCACTTGGTTACCTTCTCCTCGGAGACCGTGCCTCCTCAGAGAAGATCCCCCAAGCGGATTCAAGACCCCTTTACGGGAAGAACCTCAAGACCTCCTCACGGAGAAGATCGTGCTATTTGTATCGTCCTTAGTTGACCATGGACCGTGTGATCTCTGTGTGTACTCGGATCTAGCATATGTGTGACTATTTCTTGTTGGTTTTAGTGATTCTCTCGTGTTCCCCTCGTGATTTCCCTCGTGTTCCTCGTGTTCTTCGCGGGATCCGCTCCTTTCGTGAAACATCGGCCCCTAGGGTTTCCACCCTACATCATCTTGGTATCATGAGCCACGTTGATCACGATTTCGGAGTCTCCCCTTGTTGTTTTCTAGCCTAATTTTGTTGTGTTCTTCCCCAATTTTGAAAATCCCCACCAAAAATAGCCCCAATTTTTTTTGTGATTTGTTGGTTTGAGGAAGTTTTGTTGGATTTGATCCATGGATTTGCTTGGTTTCAAGTGGATCTCGCATTTCCCCAAGTTTCCCCATCTTTCATCCATGAAATCTCATCAATTTTGACCCCAAAATGTCCATTTTCCGCCCAAAATCGCATCCCGGATCTTAAATCCCACGTTGACCCCGATACACCGGACGACCGTCACTTCTACGGACATCCGGAGCCCAGGAACGACCGGACGTCCACAACCTTCTGGATAACCAGAACCCCCTAACCCGAGCAGAGTTTATGGATTTCCGAGCCCTCCGGACGTCCAGTCCCCAGACCTCCGTCATTTTACGGACATTCGTAACCTGTAGTTTCAGACTTCGGCTGATTCTTATTTCGGCCATAACTAATTCATCTGAACTCAGATTTTGACGTTCTTTAGCTCATTTTGAAGCTCTTGACATCCCCCTATCCATAAAAATACCACCAACATCATTTGACTTCATCAAATGTTTGGAACTTTGGCATCTTTGCCTAGGGCTTCCATCACATCATCGGCTACACCACCATCGACTTCCGCAACCTAACCATTTTTGTTCCCCTTCGCACTAGTGGTTGTTTGAGTTGTGATTTGAGTCCCCTAAGTTGTTTTGGCTACTTTGGGACGGTTGCTTCCTCATCAACCACCACCACTACTTCCGCATAGGCTTACCCACCATACATTTCCACCTCCTCAATTAACCCAATTTTGTTTGTGTTGTGAGTTGTGTCTCCTAAGGTGTTTCGGCTACTTAGGGACCATGCTTCCAACTTCGACACCGTGTATATTCCACCACCTTACCCTCCACTTCCGCATTGCGTCTCAAAACCCATCATTGCATTTCCGCAATTCCTTTGAGCTTCCGCAACCACCACCGCATTCCCGCTACCACCATTTGACATTTGAGATTTTGAGTTCACGGTTTTTCCGTTTCCTAAGGTGTTTTGGCTACTTAGGGATGAGTCTCAATCATCTTGGTATCTCCATCAAGATCACCGCCACTCATCATCGCCAAGGACGGTAACCTCCATATTATCTTGGTATCGTGGTATCCCTCCATTGTATATTCCCCTTGCCATTGCATTGATAACTCCTAGCCTATTTTGCGTCAGTTGGCTATCGAGACTAGCCATTTGAGTATTGTCGGCAACGTTACTTGTGCACATTAGTGATCATCGAGCTACACCTGCCATTGCATACATACCATACCATATCGGTATCATCTTGGTATCAAATCATCTCGTGTGCCTCAAGTTTGTTCCCGCATATTTACAATTGCTATCTTGGTTTGTGCATTGTGCAAAAGTGGCCATACACAAAAAACAGAATAAGATTTTAAGCAAAAGAGAAAGAGGAAAGAAGCTTGTAAGCAAGTGCCATAGCATCATACCTTTGCATATAAGATTGTCATATCCGATCATCTTGGATCATACCACCGGAACATCATACACATAGCATACTTGGGATAGAAAGCTCATGCATTTTTGCATCTTATAGGTTGTGCACAAGTGTCATATCCACCTATAGAGCAATCGTGCTAGCGTCTCTCTTGAGTTGTGCAACACGAGCGTTTTCCGTGGATTCCACATTTTGAGCTCATTCCTTGGTTGCACTACCCCATTTATCTATCTGTGCGTGCGTTTTCGTGTGCCATTCATTGCTATTGGTCTACTTATTTCACTTGCAAATTTGTGAATCTCTTTCAACATTATTGACTCTTGCTAACATTTTGCATTAAATTGTTGTGCCACTATCCTCACCGAGCCCCACCATAAGCCTTATTTGTGTAGGTGTGAGAAACCGACAAGAATTGGTACCAATTGTGCTATTTCCTTGTTACATCATTGAGTGATCATTGATCCATCTTCAACATCGGTCAAGGTACATTTGGTATAGTTCTTCTCCTTTCTCCACTGATATTTGCTCGAGTATTGTGATGGATAGGCAAGGCATTTCATCTCCGGTCTTCGACAACAATGACGGCGTGAACAACTACATCACCAAAGCGTCAATCTTCGATCTACAATGACAAATGCAAGGCATACAATCAAGATTGAGATACGCATCAAGAATCTCTCCATTGACATTCGCCACTTCGAAGCAAGGAAAAGGGACTACATCGACAACAAGCTTTCTGATGAGCACATCAATACCATTGTTACACCCACAGCCCCTGCCGCTATACATATTGGACCAATTACTAGAGCTCGCGCACGCCAATTGAATTATCAGGTACTTTTGTCTCTTGGTAACGATTCTAATGTTCATGAGAATATGATGCTGCCTAAATTGGATACATTTGTTTTGCTTACAAATGAAGGGCCTAGCTTGGACAAGAAAGATGAACCTTGGAACAAGTTCAAGCATGGAGATGATTTCAGGACTTTGAAGCCACCATAAGCAGTGCATGAAGCCTTGGACGAAATATACAAGATGCCACTTCATAAATTTAGTTCAGAGGCTATTTTAGGTGCTGCGTCACCTTATTATTGGGCCAGGCCCATGTATTTTCAAAATACTTAAGTATAGGCTGTTTTTAGAGTTCGTATGTGTGGGGAAACAAGAGTTAGGGTTGGTTTCGGACCCCTCCTCCAAGGGCCACGAAATCCCCCCTCTTCCTCCATATATACAACCCTTAGGGCGTCGTTTAGACTTTGGGTTTTGTTTAGATTAAAAGTTCATCATAGCTGCAACTTCCCGTACTTCGTTTGTGTCCAACGACCAGACCAAGACGTCACAGAACCCCACCTTGATCAATAAATCTGTCATCTTATATTCGCGATATCCAGATTGCAATCTCAGTTTCTTGCTTGTTCTCCGTTTGCTCGCAGGAAACAGACCCTCGTGGTCAGGTTGATCGTGCTCCGGCGTGGTCAATAACCCCTCGGAAGTTGGTCTAGCGATTGCTAAGGCGCGGCATCTCGCACGTTCGTAGTCGGATCGTCAAGGTCGACTCCCACAGAAACGATAGCCACCATCTCATCGAAACATCGGGACACCTTCGCCTCTATCAAGTGGTATCAGTTTTCAGATTGCTCGTTGAGATTTTACAGTTTTTCGTAGTGTAGATCGAGTCTGTTCTTCATACCTACAGTCCATGAAAAAAGCCAAAAAATTAGGGTTAGTTCATCATATCCGAACCAATCTGAGCCTTTGCATAGTCTTTTTAGTATTTTGCTTTGTTGAATTTGCGGTTGCATCATCGTGTCTAGTTGCTGGTCTTAGAGTCTAGTCTTTTAGAGTTTCGAGTTCTGGTCATAAGTTGTCACGTCGCCGCCGCACCATCATCATCGCCCCTGCCATCTACCACCACCGCTTATCCGACATCGATCCGTCTCCATATACCATCACCAATCCATATCCATATACCACCACGAATCCGTATCCATATACCACCACCGCTGCCGTATCCATATACCACCACCAATCCGTCTCCATATACCATCACCAATCCATATCCATATACCACCACGAATCCGTATCCATATACCACCACCGCTGCCATATCCTACCATCATATATCCACCACCAATCCGAGTTCCTTTCATATTAGGTTTGTTTTCGAGGTCCGTCTAATTTCCGATTCGTGTTTCCTTGCCTGAGTAGGTTTCGAAAAAAAAAGTCCAGAGACCCCCGGGCAGTTTTTAGGCCAAAATTTTCACAGGCAAAAATATTTTTTCCCTATCCTATTTTTAGGCTTTTCTGAGTCTTTTGAGCCACGTGCCATCATAGTGATTTTTTGTCTCACTTTTTTGTCGTCGCTGCCCTGATTTTGGGAAAAAAGTCAAAAAAAAATTCATGCCCATCTTGTCAGTTTGACGAGGGAAGAGTTATGAGACACTCGCCATTATAATGATTTTTCGCAAAAAAAAAGAGGAGCGCAAAAAAAAGAGGAGCGCCAAAAAAAAGAGCGAAAAAAAAGTTCAGAGTGTGCTTTTCCCTTGTTTACGTGCAGCACCGTGATTTTTGTTAGTGTTCTAGGCTCGCGTCTCTAGCACGGTCTAGCCTAGGACCAGCACAGTACCGTCGTTGAACGTTTATTCAACTTTGCATCTCTGAATTGATTATTGCTGGCCCTTTTTGCTACCATATTATAAGCCTTTCCATCTCCACATACATCTACGTCGTGCGTTTGACTCTCCCTGGTAATCGCTCTAACCAAGCTTTGAGAGTTTTGACTACGACGGTTGCCGATCACCGCCTGCTGTTGGGTAAGAACTGGTAAGAATTTGAGATTTGCTTGACAGATATGTGACATCCACCACCACCTCTTGTTAGTAGTCTGTAGGATCATATTCTTGTGTGTTTCTATTGCTGCTAACCATGGCAGGATCACAAGCCGACGAGACTGACTGGGAGAACATGACGAATAAGGAGTTGCATGATAAATTTCAGCAAATGATGAGTGAACAGGTGCAAGATGTGCTAAACAGATTTGAAGAGGCCATGGAGAAGATAGATGGCATGGAGAAGACGTTCGAAACAAAGCTCGATAACAAGTTTAATGAATTGCTCGCGCGTCTTCCACCACCACCACCGGCTGCCCCTAACGCACCTCAACAACAACAACAACAACAACAACAACAACGTCGCTTTCCAAATCAAGTGGGACGAGCACAACGCGTTCCCATTGGCCCTGGGCAAAATTCTGGTGCCGTCGTTGATGCTTCTGCCGCTCCTGCTGCTACTGCAGAGGTGGAGGACCATTACGAGGATGAGGTTGACCAAAATCAGAACTACGTGCAACCACCAGCACCACCACCACCAGGTCGTCCTCATGCATATCATCGCAACGGTAGGGCTGCACCACCACCTGAGGTACATGACCATCTTCCTAAACTAAAATTGAATATTTCACCATTTGAGGGTAGATATGTTCCTGATATATATCTTACTTGGAGTTAGAAACTGAACAATGATTTACATGTTTACAATATCCTGAGGAGATACGTGTTCCTGCTGCTGTTTGTGCTTTCACTAGCTTTGCATGTGTTTGGTGGTCTGAACATTGTACATTATATCCTATTCCAGCTACTTGGGCTGCTTTGAAAACTGCTATGCGTACTCGTTGGGTTCCACCATATTATCAACGTGAATTATATCCTATTCCAGCTACTTGGGCTGCTTTGAAAACTGCTATGCGTACTCGTTGGGTTCCACCATATTATCAACGTGAATTACTTCAAAAATTGCAGCGTTTAAGACAAGGAAAAAATTCTGTAGAAGAATATTATCAGGAATTATAAACTGGCATGATTAGATGTGGTATTGTTGAGGAGAATGAAGCTATGCTTGCACGTTTTATGGGTGGATTAAATAGAGAGATTCGGACCATTCTAGAGTATAAGGAGTATACTAATATCACTCGTTTATTCCATCTTGCTTGTAAAGCTGAACGTGAAGTGCAGGATCGACAGGCATTGGCGCGAAGTAACTTTTCTGCAGGTCGATCTTCATCATGGACACCACGTGCATCCTCTACTTCCACTCCACCAGCACCTCCATCAGGTGCCACCTCTAGCCGTGATTCAAGAAAGCAGGCACAACCACCACTATCTACCAAGAGCACACCTGCCAGGCCTGCGCAAAGCTCTTCTTCTTCCATGGCATCAACACGGCACACAAGTGATATTATTTGTCGTCGTTGTAAGGGAAGAGGACATTTTGCGAGAGAATGCCAATCTCAGCGTGTGATGATTGCTACTGAGGATGGTGGGTATGAGTCCGCTAGTGACTATGATGAGGAGAGTTTGGCTCTTATTACACATGAAGAACATGGTGGAGAGGATTTTTATCATGAGACGCAATACATGGCTGCTGAAGATGCTGACAGGTATGAATGTTTAGTTGCTCAACGTGTTTTGAGTGTGCAGGTTACACAAGCTGAGCAAAATCAGAGGCATAATCTGTTCCATACAAAGGGAGTTGTGAAGGAACGTTATGTTCGCGTCATCATAGATGGAGGGAGCTGCAATAACTTGGCTAGCATGGAGATGGTGGAGAAGCTATCTCTAACCACAAGACCACATCCACATCCTTACTACATCCAATGGTTCAACAACAGTGGCAAGGTTAAGGTAACACGTATTGTTCGTGTGCATTTTAGTATCTCTACATATGCTGATTATGTTGATTGTGATGTGGTACCTATGCAAGCATGTTCCTTATTACTTGGTAGACCATGGAAATTTGATAAAAATTCTGTACACCATGGTAGAAACAATCAGTATACTCTTGTTCATAAGGATAAAAATATTACTTTGCTTCCTATGACTCCTGATTCCATTTTGAAAGATGATATTAATAGAGCTAATAAAGCAAAACAGGAGAAAAATAAAAGTGAAAATCAGATTGTGGCAAAAGAATTTGAGCAACAAATGCAGCCTAATAATAAACCATCTAGTGTTGCTTCTGAAATTAAACTGAAAAGTGCATGATTACTTGCCACCAAATCTGATATTGATAATTTAGATTTTAGCAAATCTATTTGCTATGCTTTTGTGTGCAAAGAGGCATTATTTTCATTCGAGGACGTGCCTTCCTCTTTGCCTCCTACTGTCACTAACATTTTATAGGAGTTTGCTGACGTCTTTCCACAAGACGTGCCACCAGGATTACCACCTATTCGAGGGATTGAGCATCAAATTGACTTAATTCCTGGTGCATCATTACCCAACCGTGCACCATACCGTACCAATCCAGAGGAGACGAAGGAGATTATGCGTCAAGTACAAGAACTGCTCGACAAAGGTTATATATGCGAATCCCTTAGTCCTTGTGTTGTTCCTATCATTTTAGTGCCGAAAAAGGATGGTACGTCGCGTATGTGCGTTGATTGTAGAGGCATTAATAATATTACTATTCGTTATCGTCATCCTATTCCTAGGCTAGATGATATGCTTGATGAATTGAGTGGCTCTACAATATTCTCCGAAGTTGATTTGCGTAGTGGATACCATTAAATTCGTATGAAATTGGGAGATGAATGGAAAACAACATTTAAAACTAAGTTTGGATTATATGAGTGGTTAGTCATGCCTTTTGGGTTAAGTAATGCACCTAGTACTTTCATGAGGTTAATGAACGAAGTTTTACGTGCTTTCATTGGACGATTTATGGTAGTTTACTTTGATGACATATTGATTTATAGCAAATCTTTGGAGGAACATCTGGAACATTTACGTGTTGTTTTTATTGCTCTACGTGATGCACGTTTGTTTGGTAACCTTGGAAAGTGCACCTTTTGCACCGACCGAGTATCTTTTCTTGGCTATGTTGTTACTCCACAGGGAATTGAAGTTGATAAAGCCAAGATTGAAGCTATTGAGAGTTGGCCGCAGCACAAAACGGTCACACAAGTGAGGAGTTTCCTTGGCCTCGCTGGTTTCTATAGGCGTTTTGTGAGAGATTTCAGCACCATTGTTGCACCTCTCAATGAGCTTACAAAGAAGGATGTGCCTTTTGTTTGGGGTACCGTACAAGAAGAAGCCTTCACGGTATTGAAAGATAAGTTGACACATGCTCCTTTACTCCAACTTCCTGATTTTAATAAGACTTTTGAGCTTGAATGTGATGCTAGTGGAATTGGATTAGGAGGTGTGTTATTATAAGATGGCAAACCTGATGCATACTTTTCTGAAAAATTGAGTGGGCCTAGTCTGAACTATTCTACTTATGATAAAGAATTATATGCTCTTGTTCGGACCTTAGAAACATGGCAACATTATTTATGGCCAAAGGAATTTGTTATACATTCTGATCATGAATCTTTGAAACACATTAAAAGTCAAGAAAAACTAAACCGTGGACATGCTAAATGGGTTTAATTCATTGAGACTTTCCCTTATGTCATTAAACACAAGAAGGGTAAAGAAAATGTTATTGCTGATGCATTGTCTCGTCGTTATACTATGCTTTCACAACTTGACTTTAAAATATTTGGATTGGAGACCATCAAAGATCAATATGTGCATGATGCTGAATTTAAAGATGTATTGCAGAATTGTAAGGAAGGGAGAACTTGGAACAATTTCGTTCTTAACGATGGATTTGTGTTTCGTGCTAACAAGCTATGCATTCCAGCTAGCTCCGTTTGTCTTTTGTTGTTGCAGGAGGCGCATGGAGGAGGATTAATGGGACACTTTGGTGTCAAGAAGACGGAGGATATACTTTCTACACATTTCTTTCGGCCAAAGATGAGACGGGATGTTGAGCGTTTTGTTGCTCGCTGCACTACATGTCAAAAAGCTAAGTCACGACTCAATACTCATGGTTTATATATGCCTTTGCTTGTACCTAGTGTTCCTTGGGAGGATATATCTATGGACCTTGTTTTAGGTTTACCTCGAACAAAGAAAGGGAGGGATAGCATATTTGTTGTCGTGGATAGGTTCTCGAAAATGGCACACTTTATACCATGTCATAAAAGCGATGATGCTGTTAATGTTGCTGATTTGTTCTTTCGTGAAATTATTCGCTTGCATGGTGTGCCAAATACTATTGTTTCAGATCGTGATACTAAATTTCTTAGCCATTTTTGGAGATGTTTATGGGCTAAGTTGGGGACTAAGCTGCTTTTTAGTACTACTTGTCACCCCCAAACTGATGGACAAACTGAAGTAGTTAATAGAACATTGTCTACTATGCTTAGGGCTGTTTTGAAGAATAACAAGAAAATGTGGGAAGAATGCTCGCCTCATATTGATTTTGCTTATAATCGTTCATTGCATTCTACTACTAAGATGTGCCCTTTTGAAATTGTGTATGGTTTCCTACCTCGTGCACCTATTGATTTGTTGCCTCTTCCATCTTCGGAGAAGGTTAATTTTGATGCTAACAAACGTGCTGAATTGATTTTAAAAATGCATAAGTTAACTAAGGAAAACATTGAGCGTATGAATGCTAAATATAAACTTGTTGGAGATGAGGGTAGAAAAAATGTTGTGTTTGCACCTAGAGATCTTGTTTGGTTACATTTGCGTATGGATAGATTTCCTAATTTGCGCAAATCAAAGCTAATGCCACGTGCTGATGGTCCTTTTAAGGTGTTAGAGAAAATAAATGATAATGCTTATAAACTTGAGCTGCATGTAGATTTTGGGGTTAGTCCCACTTTTAACACTGCAGATTTGAAGCCTTATTTGGGTGAGGACGATGAACTTTCGTCGAGGACGACTTCATTTTAAGAAGGGGAGGATGATGAGGACATCAATACCATTGTTACACCCACAGCCCCTGCTGCTATACATACTAGACCAATTACTAGATCTCGCGCACGCCAATTGAATTATCAGGTACTTTTGTTTCTTGGTAACGATTCTAATGTTCATGAGAATATGATGCTGCCTAAATTGGATACATTTGTTTTGCTTACAAATGAAGGGCCTAGCTTGGACAAGAAAGATGAACCTTGGAACAAGTTCAAGCATGGAGATGATTTCAGGACTTTGAAGCCATCATAAGGAGTGCATGAAGCCTTGGACGAAATATACAAGATGCCACTTCATAAATTTCGTTCAGAGGCTATTTTAGGTGCTGCGCCACCTTATTATTGGGCCAGGCCCATGTATTTTCTAAATACTTAAGTATAGGCTGTTTTTAGAGTCCGTATATGTGGGGAAACAAGAGTTAGGGTTGGTTTCGGACCCCTCCTCCAAGGGCCATGAAATCCCCCCACCCCTCTTCCTCCATATATACAACCCTTAGGGCGTCGTTTAGACTTTGGGTTTTGTTTAGATTAAAAGTTCGCCATAGCTGCAACTTCGCGTACTTTGTTTGTGTCCAACGACCAGACCAAGACGTCACAGAACCCCACCTTGATCAATAAATCTGTCATCTTATATTCGCGATATCCAGATTGCAATCTTAGTTTCTTGCTTGTTCTTCGTTTGCTCGCAGGAAACAAACCCTCGTGGTCAGGTTGATCGTGCTCCGGCATGGTCAATAACCCCTTGGAAGTTGGTTTAGCGATTGCTAAGGCGCAACGTCTCGCACATTCGTAGTCGGATTGTCAAGGCCGACTCCCACAGAAACGATAGCCACCATCTCACCGAAACATCGGGACACCTTCGCCTCTATCACTTTCCGCACAAAAGGAGGAGCAAGATGCAAGGATGGAGGAGATTCGGACATTGTTGATCAACCGTTCTTCCCCTTCATCATCCTCAAGGCGGCGACGTTCAAGTCACAAGTCTTCGTAGTGCAAAAATGATGCAAGCGCAAGTCGTTCACGTCCACATCTCCATGGCGACCACCATCATGTTCGTGATCCAGACCGTCATGAACAGCAAGTCACCTCCAAGCAACATGTGCATGACAACGACGAACGACATCTACTACGAGCTCAAGTGCGACAACGCCAACATCATCATGACGATGCTCACCAAGCGCAAATGCACAAGTCCCAACAAGCCCTACTTCACGTCAAGGCCAACCTTCATGAGCATAAGAGAAGACCGCGAGACGAGCACCACCAAGACAGAGCTACTCTACAACAACCACTTCGGCATCTTCGCTAGGTGCTATCAAGGCATCTTCACCTTTGGACGTGCGGCATCTTCGCCTACTTCTTGTGAATTCGCCTGCATCGACATCATCAAGTACAAGGCGACCACCTACGAGCGAGGGCGACACTTCCATCTTCGGAAGCCCCCCAAGGAAGATGGCCGAGCATGGGACATTCCTTTCGGTCATGGGGACGAGCTATGAGGTGCCACATCATATGGGCCTCCAACAACAAGTCGGTGACAAGAAGATCAAGTAAGGGCCATCCCCTTCAACCACGGCGATGAGCATGAACCTCTTCAACAACATGAAGACGGCGCACATATTGGACTCATGCTCTTTGTCAAGCTACGAGACCGCACATGAGACCTTATATTTGGTCTTCGAGGAGAGTGATGATGTGCCATCTTCGGCCTTCATCCATAGCCACGACTACGACATGATTGACCATGGAGACATTTGCACCTACATCTCTCCAACACCCACATATCATGAGATGACACAATTGCCATGTAAGGAGAGCCACCACCCCATGAGTGAGATGAGTGACTCCATCATATGTGACATTGAGTGCATTTCCTATGAGAGGATGAGTGCGACCATCACTAGCCCAACACATGAGAGCATGCCACACACCCTATGTGAGGTTGAGAGCCATTTGAGTGACTCCACCAACCACACGAGTGAGAGCATCCAAGACGGAGTGAGTGAGCCACAACACTTAGTGAGTGAGGTAGTTGACACGGCATGTGAGGCCACTATGATTTCTAACAGCATAACCTCTACTCCTAGTGTGTTTTCTTATTTGGTGCTAGGTCTCCTACATGACGACATGTCTATCCTCGGCGAGTCCATACCTCCAATGGAGACGACAATGGTCATGGTGGACGATGATGCACCCCCCACATGGTTCCATCGAGATGAAGATGATCACGCCTAGGTCTTCCACACCTCACCTACAACACATGAGCGATGCTCTAAAGGTAATATAGGTGATGGTGCTTCTCTTGTCCCACTAGTGGACTAGCTCACCAATGATTGCTTGCATGATGTTGATCCACCTATTCCCATGCTTCATGCTAGTGCGAATTCTTCATGTCATGACTTACCAATTTATGATGAATATGATGATGATCATGTTGATTTGCCTAGTTGTGATGCTATGCTCCATAGGATATCATGTGAAAATTCTATTGGTCACATCATGTTTGAAAATCCTTTGAACTTGTCATATGCTATGAGTGAGATCTCCCATATTGCATCATTTCAATCTCAACATAGTAGCTATGCATGCCCCATTAACATAAATCTCATTTGCACTTATGGCATAGATGACGAGATGATGGTCATTGCTTTTGTTTTTCATGTGATGATATCGTCATGCTTCATTTACATGATTTGCATGATTCATCTACTATGCCATGCCATGATCACATAGAACCAAATATGCATTGTTTTGGATGTTGTCAATATTCTCCATGTGATGTTTCCATTAATTCTCATGAGGAGACCCACATAGTTTTCTCATATATATTAGGAGATTTTGATGCATTCCATACTTTACATGATTCTCTTGCTTGCACCGTATGCATTCCATGCACAACAATGCTCTAGATATTTCTTGTGATGCATTACATAATTTGAGTCTCCATTATGCTATACATAACAACAAACCAATCATGATGGATGACATGTTTCTATATCATGCATCTCACTTATTTGAGCATTGGCTATTTTGTGCTAATCAACATTTGCACGTGTGCATCATGATGGATGATGTGTACATATACCACGCACACACAATTTTCCCTTTGTCTTTGATTTGTGTAGGTACTCGCGTATACCCGTCAACCTCTCGGTACCAAGAGTTGATGAAACGAGCTCTTGAGAGCAACGATGATTTGGGATCCCATGGACTATCCTTATCACCGTTCCTTTTGCGCAAGGACTACGCGCATCTCTTCTACTTGGTTCTCACACGGCTATGGGTTATATACTACTTGTTCATTTATACCCATCGTACCATGTTCACTTTGCATGTTATGCCTATTTCTATGTCTTTGCCATGCAATTGTGACCCTTGCTTGCACTTACCCATGATTCACCATTTTACTACTCCTATGTGTATTTGCATGCTTGGTGAAGATACTTGTTGCTATTGGCATGTTTATCATGTGCCTCATGCTATTGTTGCTTGTTGTGTTGGGAGAGTCTTGATGTCCCATTACTATTTTACAGCCTGAGATCGAGCCAACTGAAATGTGCCTAATCAACATGTTTGTAACAGTTCTCACCAGGTTTTTCGTAATTAACAAGCAACTCTTTTGTTTTTACTCCCTCCGTCCCGAAAAACATGTCGTGCATGTAGTTTGTTGCTAATTTTGCAAAAAAGCCCTCATAGTTTCAAAACCGTCACAAACAAGTCCCTCCACCCTGTCTTCTTCCTCGGTCGTCGCCCGTGCGTCGCCAGGGGCTGTCGCCGCCAAGCTGCGCGATTTGTCACCCATCAGGAAGTGCTTCGCCGTCGTCGTGCCTCCATCGCCACGTACCTTCAACGTCGCTGCTGTCGCCAAGTACCTGCTCCGCCACCGCCGCCCTGACCTGCCGCCGCCGCGATCCCCTCCCGCCACGACTACTTGTGGGCGTCGCTGGAATTTCCCACCACGATCCGGTGGAGCAGGAGCTCCCTCTCATCGTCCTCGAGCTACCCGCGAGTCCTCCTCGAGCTCCCGCGAGTCCACCTTGAGCTGCCTCCCATGCGCCACCACGATCCCTCCCGCCGTGATCCCCTACGGGCATCGCCGGAACCAGCCTCCACGATCCGGTGGATAGGAGCTCACACGCGTCCTCCTCTATCTCCCGCGAGTCCTCTTCAAGCTCCCATGCACCGTTGTGCTACTACTTCTCCTCTACCCGCGTGCCTGCACGACTATTTCTCCTCTGCTTCTCCCTTGTCGCCGGTGGAGCTGCTGCTGCTGCTGCTCTGCCCGTGTTGATGCTGCTGCTCCTCTGCCCGTGACCGTGTTGCTGATCCAACTGACCGTGCTACTGTTGCTGCTCCTCTGCCCGTGTTGATGCTGCTGATCCTCTACCCGTGTTGTTGTTGCTACTGCTAATTGCAATCTGAAGAATTGCTACCTAAAAATTCAAAGACAATATCATCAGAGAAGGTATTCCATCATAGTAAAATTGCTACCTGGAAATTTGTCAAATTGATTTACTGTTAACTGAATCAGTAGCATCACCCAACATCCATCAGCACATGCTACGGTGAGGTAATTCTGTACTGTAGTGGGTTAGAGAGATTCAGTTAAACTGTAGGTACAGATCTTTTAACTTAAGACATTCTTCCTAAGATCAGCCTTAAAACTTCAACAGTGTTAAAACAGAGTCATCTCTCTTTTTTTTGCTTGTTGGTTGGTTGCAGACAGATTGTTGCTTTAGTTTGACTTCAGAAATCAAAATCTAGGAGGAAATCAAGAGGAGTTGGAGACTTTTGGCAGAACATGGACACCCGCACAAGGGCTTGTAACTAGTCAAGCTGTTTTCCATATAGGATGGTCAATCTCCACAAAATTCGATTTTCTGAGTAACAACATATAGTATATCCCCACTTGCCGATGGAACCCAAATGATGTCAGTGAAAACATCACCAGACTGTTAAAATTCAGTTAAAAGATCTGTACCTTGATGCAGACTAAAGGGAGTAGGTTAACTCATTTAGTCATGTGGTTGGTCAAACTGTACCATGCCAAAGTATTTCCTGTAGAGAGAAAAAACAAAAATAAGCAAACATAAATTGATTGGAATGTGTTGTAGTTTCACTAGGAGTAGTTTATATGCAAAGGTAATAAATCAGTTTTGATTCTATTGACAGGAGTATATTTTTCTTGACACTTTTCTACCATAGGCATGGTACTATGAGCAAGTAAAATTCAGCAAAACTACTCTAACTAGAGTAAAATTATGTGAACTACTCTAACTAGAGAAAATGGCTTATGGTTAGAGCAAAGTGTTTGGCTGCCATGGCAGCCTTTCTATAAATGGTGCCATGGTAGCCATTTGTAGAAATGGTCCCATGGCACCATTTCTTGTTGGGTACCATGGCAACCAAACTAGAAATGGTGCCATGGCACCTATTTCTTGTTTGACTTGCATACTCATTTTGTGTGTGTATATTCTTGTTATGGTACCATGGTGTACTCATCTTTTGTCATTGATGGTAAGAACACATAAATATGGATTTGAACTTGATGCCTCAAGAGGAAGAACATGAAACCATTGATTTGAACTTGATGCCTCAAGAGGAAGACGATGAAGGTATTAATTTGAATTTGATGCCTCAAGAGGAGGAACCTCAAGTGGCAGAGAATGTAGCTATGGATTTGAACTTGATGCCTCAAGAGGAAGACGATGAAGATATGAATTGGATGCCTCAAGAAGATGAAGGGAAAGAGGATGAAGCTCAAGAGGAAGAGGATGAAGTTATGAATTGGATACTTCAAGAGAAGAGAAGAGAATTATTAGATAAGGAGAGGCATGGTGTTTACTTCGCCTTGCTGGTAATCGAGCTCAGAGATGGGTCTGTTCAACCAGACGACAAGCTGCTAGTCTCAAACCTGTTGGACATAAGTGTACGATCTGTTGAAAGAATCTGGGAAGATGCCAAAAGGCAAATTGCCGATGGCAAAGAAGTAGATGTCTCAAGCAATAAGCCGGGAAGATCTGGCCGAAAGAGAAAGGAGCTAAATCTAGAGAGGGCCTCAACAATCCCACTGAATAAAAGAAGAACAATTCGATCTCTGGCACGGTCGCTAGGTGTGGCCCGATCGACCCTACATAAGAGGTTCCAGTTGAATGAGCTCAACCGCATCACAAGCACCGTGAAGCCTCACCTCAAGCTAGAGAACAAGCTTGTGAGATTGAAATTTTGTATGTCCATGGTCGATGACAATTCGACCTCAACTTCTCGGGCTATGTTCAAACCAATGACGAATATGGTTCACATCAATGAGAAGTGGTTTGACATGACGAGGGTGAAGAATAGTTACTATGTACTTCCAGGAGAACCTGAACCAAAGCGCACCATGTCAAACACTCACATCATTGGGAAGGTAATGTTCCTAACAGCTATTGCCAGGCCTCGATATAACAATGAGGGGGAGCTAACATTCGATGGGAAGATCAGCATTTGGGCATTCGTCGAAGAGACTGAGGCGAAGCGGACAAGTCAGAACAGAACAAAGGGGACAAAAGTGTTGACATCAGTGAAAGTAACCAGGCCCGTGTGCAGAGATTATCTAATCAATAAGGTTATCCCAACAATTCAGGATAAGTGGCCTGACGATGATGAGGGAGCAACAATATTCATCCAACAGGATAATGCAAAGCCTCATGTCCTTCCCAATGATGTAGCTTTTCGAGAAGCTGTGGAACAAACTGATCTTGACATCCGATTGCTACAATAGCCCCCAAATAGCCCTGAGTTAAATTGTTTGGACATCTGCTTCCATAACTCTCTCCAGTCTCTAACCGACTGTAGGTCACCTACAAACATCCAGGAACTGGTACAGGGTGTGGAAGAGGAATTCGAGAACTACGATCCCGACAAGTTACACAAAAGCTTTATCACATTAGAAGCAGTTATGTTTGAAGTTATGAAAGACAAAGGAGGAAATCAATATAAGTTGCCCCACTTGCACAAGGATCGCGTTCAGAATGCTGGAATGGAAATAACCAGTGTATATTGCGACAGCCGGGTAGCTGTTGATACTAGGGCCGTTATAGAAGAAATGGAAATTGCAATAGGAAAAGAAAATGAAAGGAAAGAATTAGCTAGAGAAGGTAAAAGAAAGAAAAGTAAAGGGAAGGGAAGGGAAGAAGTGGCCAAAGAAAGTAAAAGAATGTAGTCAAGAGGGGACAAAGAGGCCCTTATGTCATGTAGTCAGGTGCTCCTTTGTGTATGTCTTGTGTAATCTTGTGTCAAGAGGGGACAAAGATTCCCTTATGTCATGTGTAATCTTGTGTCAAGAGGGGACAAAGAGGACCTTATGTCATGCCCTTGTGTATGCCTTGTCTAATCCTTGTATAAACTCCTTGTTGGAATATATTGGAATTTGGGTTATTTGGAATTTGAATTGATTTGGATTAATTTAGTTATTTGAATTAATTTAAAATATTTGGATTAATTTGAATAATTTGGATTAAAACTGAATATTTGTGCTAACATAATGTTTACCATTTTAGAAATGCACTAATTAAATTTCTAAAATGAAGCCATAGATATATAGTGTTCTGTTCTGACAGTAGCTAGGTATTGTAGATAGGATAGCTGAACTTTCAGAACTGAGGAGAAGGAAGAAGTAGGAAGAAGTAGGAGTATCTTTATGTTGCAATCCTTGGGTTTACGAAGGAGCAAATGGGACTTGAAGAGCACTTGCAGTAAGGGAAATTCAGTTAAAAAGGCCTTGAGTAAATTCAGTTAAAGATGCATTAACAACAAGGCCTTGAGTAAACTTAGACTTCCTAACAGCATGTTCTGATCCACTAAGAGCAAGTCTAAGCTTTTTCCTACACCACACACACATGTTTCAAAATTCCACAAAAATTGCCCAAAATGGAGTGATTCACATGTGAGTACAGTACTAAAATTTTCATTTTTGACATTTTGGGGATTCAGGCAAGCATCCTCACCTTCGCTCTGTAGTAGTGGATGAGGTTGACGGCCAGGTGGACAGTGGTGGTGGCTGCTGGGCGGCGAGGCAGCCATACGGCGAGGAGGGGGTCGACGAAGGGCAGTGCCAGCTCCGTCTCGCCACCCTCGGGGAAGGACGGCTCCGTCGGACGGAGCGCCGCTGGTGGAAGGCACCGTCTGCGGATTGGAGAAGGGGCACCCGTGCTTCCCAGTGCTCGGGTCAACGGCGTCCATGAAGGGGCGAGCTTCATGGTCGACAGTGAGGAGGTGATTCACGACAAGCGCAGGCGGAAGGAGAGCGAGGATTGCAGACGGTGGTCTCCAAAATTGAACCTTCGCGGGCGGCGGGCGTAGGGGAACAAGGCGGCGGGCGTAGGGGAACGAGGCGGCGGTCGGAGGGGAGGGGAACAAGGCGCCGGTGTGGGGAGGCGGGAGGGAAGCAAGGCGGAGGCGGCGTGGGGCGGCGGGGGCGGGGCGACCAAATCGGCCGGCGTCGGAGAAGGCTGAGGAAGGACGAGGACCGCGAGTTTGGTCGAGAAAACGACAAGGACTAAACTGAAAAAATGACATCACGACATGTTTTTTGGGACGGAGGGAGTACTTAACAGATTGAGCCTAAGGTTCTGGAATAAAAATGAAATCTTTCAATGCAACCACATGTCTTGCCCCACGCGGCCATTTGGAAATCAAATCAGGCTTCATTACCTGGGAATCAACTAGTACCGGGCATAAAAATAGATCCTGATGATTCCATTAACTCTAGCGATCAATCTAAGAAAAAGAGTGATATCATATCATTTGATTATTAAGTATAAGAAAGCCTCCGAGGAATTCAACCATGCAAACTGAAATTCAAATGGCTCCACCGCCATTTGATTAGTACCCAGACATTATCCAATGATAGACCAAATACCAATCAGTGGAAGCATCAAAACATCCTTAGCAGTATCCATTAGCACATCATTACATCACACATGCATTCAAATCATATCAGAGCACCTCAGGTTGTTAGAACTTACATTAACAAATAGCATGTTGAAACTAAAGATATGTATTCTCATAACTGAATCTCCATAGGGTCTAAAATTGTATGGATCTTCCAATTGTTATGCAACTGACAAACAACACAATTGTGAAGGCCAATAAAAGCACACAACAAATAGTATCTACTCTCTGCAGATTCATCCACCAGTTTCTTGAGTCACAATGCGACTTATCAGTGAGGGAAGACTTATCCAATTATGCCGCATCACCTGCCCAAAGGCCGAAAGCACGACCAAGCTAATTCAAACTATACACCTAAACTGAAAGATTCAGTGACAGCTAAACAGGGGTTTTTGTGGCTTCTTCCGACAAGACATTTTGCTTGCTTAATGAGGTTATAGCTAGACAACACTAAAGTCTTTTGAGGATTACAATAACGGAACTCTAATTGCCATGGCGGTTACGCTCTTCTTGCACCTTCCAAATGCTGCATCATCAATCATGTAAACTCCACAGCAGCTGGTGCTGCCACTGCAAGCTTCTTGCTACTTGAACTCTTGTCGTCAGTCTTCTTGCCTCCTTCAGTGACTTTGCCAGATGACGATTTTGACCCTGATGCGGAATCAGGCTCGTCATCCTCAACAATAACCTGTACAGGACGCTTGCGACCACGATGCATATGGCGTTCACAATATTTCTCGTTTGGGATTGTTTTTCTCCAGCATCGCCACTTTTTTCCATCTGTTCGCCGGCACCTTCCTGGTTCTGGTTCTGGGCTCTTCCCGAAGTCCAAGCAGAGTGTTGCCAATCCCATCACTGCCCAGTCCAGCAATACAAATCAGTTAGAAAGCCTCAAATAGCTCTGAAAAATAAATGAATAAGAAATGTCCAACTTTTCAGGGGGTTCTTGATCATTCCCATCATTTCAACAGCTATTGCATGTCGTTGGAGCTTTTATTTGCTATAAAACCAACTAGGTATGACATCCAAGGACCTTACTGCACTGCCCTAGATACCGCAATCAACTAATATGAATATTTTCTGATATCTACCAAATATTCAATAAATTCTGACATCAAGGAACATATCAACGATGACACAGATTACAAGGGCATACATGTAGGGTAATTCTGTGCGCCTTCAGAGGATGCACCGGTAACACTCTTCCAGATGGGGAAGACGAGATGGGTAGGCACAGGCACGCGGGCAGCCATATACTGGTATACCCGAGACTGCTGCTCTAGCTCCTGCAGCTGCATCGCAGTAAATGATGCCCCAGCACCTTCAGGGACAGACGCGAAAAGCGCTCTCATTTCTTCCTGAAGTGCTGCAGTTGCTACCGCTGTCAACCAAACAAATACAAACAAATTAATGGGCTCAAGTAAGTATTATGTGCAGTACAGAAATCTACTCGACACTTACATAGCTCGGCCTTGTACATAAAGACAACAATGACAGCGAAGCAATGGTAAACCCAAAATCTAATGTTTTGTGCATCGTCAGTATTAAGAAAAGCTAGCATAACAATGAATAAATCAGATTTTCCATGCTTAAAGAACCCGACGTCAGATTTGTAGGGGAATCCTGAAAACATACAGTTTCTTGCTAAATTGTAAGTCAATGTACAATGCAAAGGAGTTAAGAACGACAGGAAGAAAAAAAAAAAAAACATGCCTGACAATAAACTGGAAAATAAAAATATCTGACAAACAAGAAACCCCTCAAGCTTTATGTCATTTCTTTCTTCTTAGCAACTAAATAATTCTCTTCAAACAGCCATAAAGAAACAAAAAAAACTAAATCCCAAAATAACTAGCAAAAAAGAAAGGCACCCCTATGTGCGTAGTTAAATGAACAACGTATTATATATATACAGCGTGGAAAACTGAAGAGGCACTATTTGTCCTTGTACAACAAAGCATCCTTTGTATAGTTAATTGTTAAATTAAAAATTAGCACCATCCGAAACCAGCTATACTGTTTCTTCTGCAACTATTCCTACGCAAAAACACCATAGAACTTCTATTGTATTATTGCATCTTACAGTTGAACACTACCAACAGTCAGCTAATAGAGCCAAATAACAGCACAGAAAAGTTTCTTGCGTGATTAACGATGGACGGAACAAGTTCTTGCATGCGACCGCCAGAGAAGTACAGGTACCTTCCTCTGGATCCTCGACCAGGACAGGGTCCTCTACCAGGACCAGATCTTTACACCCACTATCTTCCTTCCCAGCGTCGTCGCCGTTCCCCTCTCGATCTGCGCTCTCCTCCACCTCGCCCTCCAATTCTTGACCGGGTTCTTGCCCTACCGCCTGCAGAATCGCCTCCTCCGCCGCCTCCAGGGTGTTCTCGCCGCCGCCGCCGCCGCCTCCAACGGAATTAGCATCCTTCTTGTCCTCCCCTTCCGCCGCCATGGTAGCGAAAGGGCCGCGCAAGAGAAGAGGGCAAAAGGTATCTTTGGGATTGGATCGGGGGGGAGGCCGGCGATACGGAGCTCTCGCTTTGAGGGGGAAGGAGAAGGACGTGACAAAAGATTGGGGGTGGGGGGTGGGGGGGTGGTGGTGGTATGTGTGTTATCGGGGACAAAAAAAACTGGGATAATTGAAATTGTGCCTTTAGTTGTGTCCCACTTGACTGATTTGCCCTTAAATTTGAAAAACTCATGGTCCTGCCCAAGTGTGTTTGGTCCCCTTGTGTTTTTGTCCTTCCGTCCCAATTCCGTCCAGTCAAAGACGTTTGACTGTTAGAGAAACATTTTTCTGGACCATTTTACCCCTCCTTACAAGTTCAGTGAAAAATCAAAGAAAAAACAAGTTACACTTACATGTGGGACCCAATTAAATACAAAATAAAAAAGCCTTCCCTCTTCCTATCTTCTTCCTACCCGGCTCATCCCCGACCTCCATCCTGGCCATGGCGCCCTATGCCCCACCGCTGACCACCAGTCCCTCCCCGACCTCCATCCGGCCGGATCCAGTCCAGCCGATGCCTCCCACGCCGGATCCGCCGTCTTTGTCGCGTCCCCATGCCTCGCACCAATCCAGGCCTCCCCTGCATCACGTTGCCGCCCCCATGCCCCAGGATCAGTGCCGCCGTCGATCCCTCGATCTGCTTTGTCTTGGTGGCTCCGACCGATTTGGCTGCAGGAGGCGCGGGCACTCCGGCCACCTAGCTGGACGACGACCTTGACGGCATCGCACGATGCAGGGCTCCCGGTGTGGCTGCGAGGCAGAGAGGCAAAGGTGCGGGTGCTCCGGCGACCGGACCAGCGAGGCACTGCGGGGATGTGGATGTGGCCGAGGCGGGGTAGAAGATCCAGCGACGGAGGCGAACTCCAAGGGTGGCGGCGGCGCTCTGCACATCCGAGGGAGAGAGAGGAGTTATGGGAGAGAGAGAACCCATGGGAGAGAGGAAGGAACCGGGCCGGGAGGGCCGGATCTGGGCCATGACAAGCCGATGTGGTGATGGTTGGCTGGGGAAGCACTAAGCTGCGAGGGCAAAAAGGTCCAGGAAAAAGTCCCCCTAACAGTCAAACGCCTTTGACTAGACGGAATTGGGACAGAAGGGCAAAAACACAAGGGGACCAAAAGCACTTGGGCAAGACCATATGTTTTTCAAAATTAGGGGCAAATCAGTCGAGTGGGACACAACTAAGGGCACAATTTCAATTATCCCAAAAAAATTTATGGGACCCAAAGTTTTCTTTTTTAGGGACCCAAAGTTGTTATGTGCACCCAGGGCATCTCGGGCATGTGCTTGCATTATTCTTGGATTTATTTTAGGCCTTTTGGCAATGCGTTTTCAGTGGGAGAAAGTGTTCCCGTCGACGACGAGGCATCTAAATGATTTCGTAAATCTAAAAATGATATGTCGGCTCAGTCTCTCGAAGGAGCTCATAGGGGTAGGGTGCGCGTTCATATGGGTGAGTGTATGCGCATATGTATGAGCGCTTTTGCATCTGTACTGTGTTAAGAAAAAAGACACGCTATGTGTCCGTGGACACACATATGCGATCCAGCCATCCAAACATTGCACTAAGTAAACCCAAATGTTGCGCCGTGCGTGTGCGTTATCAAGCGCGCTCGAGCGGCCGCACAAGAACCGTCCATCTATTGTAATATCGAGACACATGGAGAGGTGGACCGACCAAGTGGACAGGAACGAGACAGTGGTTTTTTGTTGCTTCCCCTTGGAAATTTGGGAAGACACGCCCGGTTTTTTTCCAGTCCCCTCGTTCCCCTTCCCCACTCCCTCTCTGCTCGGCGACAAGAGGGGGAGAGAAATCCACAAATCCCTCATCCATAGAGCTTCACGGCGAGCGTGGCCGAGGTGACGGATTAAGCGGCGGAGAAGGTAACGGACCAACGGAGTGGCGGAGCGGCGGAGGCGGGAGGATTCGAGCAGTTTTGATGGGATAGGAGTCGCGCGCATGGACGGAAGGAGAAGGAAGTGAGGGAAGATGGTGGCTTGCGCGAGGCGAAGGACGACCGAAGAGGAGAGATCCCTCTCCATCAATGATTTGAGGTCAGTTTCTCCGACATTTTTTCGCTCGCACATCACGTGGTTAGTGGGGTTTCTTTGCCGACACCTCGTCGTCATCAACAGCCACGGGAGGACGCGAGGAATGGCGGTGGATGTAGACCACGAAGCAAATCATTTTCATGGGGGTACATGCACCAAATCGAGGCTATGCTCGTGGGGATTTTCAGTTCATAGGTTATTTGGGGGTAGTTGGATTTTCACCAAAGGATCCCAGGCAGTTGGGGTGGTGGTGCTCCAGAGTTTTTCACAGGGGGCTTGATAGAGGCGAGGGTCTCTCGATCTTTCGATGAGATGATAATGTGGAGATGACTTTGATGATCCGACTACAAACATGCACGACGTTGCGCCTTAGCAATCACTAAACCAACTTCAAGAGGTTATTGACCACGCTGGAGCACAATCAACCTGACCACGAAGGTCTATTCCTGCAAGCAATCGAAGAGCAAGCAAGAATATGATAAAGCAATCTGAATATTGCAAATATCGATGAAGTATTGATAATGGCTAGGATCCGAAAGCGGTCCTGGTCTGGTCGTTGGACACAAAGAAATACACGAAGTTGCGTTGGCTAACTTTTAACTAAACAAATCCCAAGGAAAAAGCTACTAGATTGATCTACTTATATAGGAGCAAGGGGTGGCGGCCAAGGAGGTGGGAGGACGTCCCAAGGCAGCCTAAAACTAACCCTGGGTCGTACAAGGCCCATGGGCCCAAGTGAGATGATGCAACACTTTTGGACTTGTAGTTTGACTCGAATTCTCCTGCAGTGTCAGATTGTTTCGTCAATATCTCAACGCTCCGGACGAATATGAAGGTGAATCCAATTGGGTTGGCAATAGCACAAAATCTACTTTCCAACAAAAAAAGAATCACCTAATTCAAAATCCGGATGAAAGAGATCTTGGCGTTTTGAGTCAGGTATGTTTGTGCAGTCCGAATCTGAGTCCAGAACATGAGAGACTTGGACTCTATCTTCTCTTGGCCCAAAAATGACATGAGAGGACTTTTTGAACAACACCTAAACTTCTCTTTTTCCCTTATCTTCATATGTGGATTGTAGAAATGTCACATACACCTGCAATTAGGCATGACATAGAAGTCTGTGAAGTATTTTTGTTCTGCATAACATAAATAAATTATTACGACACAAAAGTCTATGAAGTATTTTTGTCCTGCATAACATAAATAAATTATTTCATAGTTTGCATTAGAAATCACCTCACAAATATGCATGTATGCAACATTTTTGGTCGTATTCAAGGTAGGCATATCCTTCTCATCCTCTCCTTCTTGAAAACAAAGCCGTCCTCGGCGAATGTGGACAACAAAAGAGCCAAGGTGTACATGTTATATATGTATATGTCATCCATTTTTACTTCCCTTGGTTGTTGCACATATGACACATGTATACATGAGTAACTTTCATAGTTTATAAAATATAAAGCCAAAATATTATCACAAGAAGTAGAAGGCATGAAAATATTGCAACTCAGTTTGCACATATAAGTGAAGCTCTTATTCATATCAAAAAATTGACAATGTTCATCATTAAACCATCCCAACATTGGTGAATAAACCTTAATTGCATCAAATTTACATGCTACAACATGCTTAAATCAGCAAACATGCAATAAGTCATTTGACACAGAATCATCACCAAGATTAGAGGTCATACCAAAATGATTAAACATTGTTTTTTTGCATCAACAATTAATTCAATGGGTGCACTCAAAATTGTTGATATTTCAGTTGTTTGATCACATGACGCATTCATGACAGTAACACGATTATCTAAAATATGTGGGGTGCTCAAATCAACAGGTAACTCAACACATGATGTACACGTGATGTATTCAAGTTAACTAGGCATGCATCATTCTCATGTGAAGTTATATCATCAATACCTTTATTGTTACCTTGTTGCAAAGACGTAGCTGATGTAGGTATGAATGATGACAATGTACCATACACTTGAGATGTTGTCACGCTCACAATCTGAGGTGTGGCTGCTCTAGTAGGTACAATGGTGGAGGAACCAACCGATGGTGGTGTGCATGAACTGGAATAGTTGTTGTTGTAGTCAACCATTGCATCCTCCTGTATTTGTCTCTCAAAGGTACAAGCACGGACATACATACTAGTAATGCAACGAGGAATATACAGAAATCTTGCGCGAATATCATGGTTCAAATCACCAAAAAATCTATTCATTATATCTTCCTTAGATTCTTCTATGTCACAATGATGCATATAAGATTTGAACTCTTGGTAGTAAACATGAACATTGTTACTACCTTGTTTTAATTGTTCCAATTTGCGAAGCAATTCATGACGATAGTAAGGAGGAAAAAATTGTTGTCTCATTACAGCTTTCAAATCTTTCCAAGCTGTGGGTTGGTTATCAATGTTTTTCTTACAATGTACACTCCACCATACAGAAGAAAAACCAGTAAATGCACCAGTGGCAGCTCGTACTCTCTCAAGTTCAGAAAAATCATGGTGACTGAAAACTTGTTCTACTTCAAGCTCCCAAGGTAGATAAATAGAAGGATTAAATCTACCCTCAAATGACGGTAAAGAGATAACCTGACCATGTGCTTGTGTGTGTTATCCCACCTCTCGTGATGGTGAAGATGTATCCGTCGTCCAAGAACATCTATTTCCGAAACCTGTCATGATTAGTAGAAACAAGAAACAAAATCCAAGGATAATGTTCCTATAAACTACTAGGATGTGGTAGTAAAGCACACACAGTAGAGCAAAAATCATTATCTTACAAGTTCTTACCATGAAGTAGGTGATGACAAGCAATCAGCGGTGTTAAATAACTCCAAACATTAAGTAAAGAGATTACTAGGGGAACACACGTATACACGGTGTAGAAATATGTGGAGCGTGGAAGGCTTAAATATTTGGTAGCAAAATATTAGCAATAATCAATTTAGAGATGCAATATTGAATAAACACTCAACGACGGTATTGTGATTGTCCTAGACTAGACCGGACCAGAGACGCGAGCCTAGAACACTAATGTGGTCATGACGTAGCACAACTAGCATCAATAAAGGATATGAAGTAGCTCTGGACAGCAAGATATAAGTGAAGATCACAACGGCGATAAACATAATGGTGAGAAACAACTGCCAAGCAGGATATACCAACAACTCTCCCTCCAACTTTCCTTTGCAAAAGTTTGTGCCAATTTTCTGATAATTTTTCTACAAAATGCTACTGACTCAAACTTTCCAATGCAAAAAGAATTACTAGATTCCGAGTTGATATGAAGAGTCAAAAAGAATTCTAAAACCGGCCTAAAAACTGGAACAAGCTGTGTTTGCGAACTTCGGAGGGTAAAAAGTCCTATTTCGAAGCCAATTTTGAGGTGTGAAATAGCTTCTGCAACTATTCAGAAGTGGCTCATCGCTAGATTTAATTTGAGTACTCTCGTGCCAAAACAGACTTCGTATGAGGAAGATATGCCTATTTTACTGAACAGTGCGCAAAACAGATTCAAATCTAAATTCAGGTACGAGATTGAGTCTAGATAGATCTGAATTTTGTTTTTTTCTCTTTTTTCTCACACTTTTTTCTTTTATTTCTCTCCTTTTTCTCTCACTTTATTTTTTTACCTTTTTCTCTTTTTTTCTCTGTCTTTTTTTCTCTCTCCCTCTTTCCAAGACAAACTAGATACGATGCAGATTGGATCAAGCGAAGATGTGAACGACCTCAACTATGATTATGACAACGAACGATGGGTAGCACATGGTGGAAATTGATGGACGGGGTGGTGGACAGCAGAAGGGATAATGATGTAGCAGCGACGTGACTAATGTGAACAAAACTCGAAACTCTAAACGAGCTAGACACTAAGACCAGCAACTCGACACGACAAGACAATGCAACCGATAATTCAACTATGCAAACAGTGAAAAGAAAATTGCAACGGCTCAGACTGGCTTGGATAAAGAATGAACATATCTAACTTTTTATGGCTTTTTCTTGGACAGTACGTAAGAAAATAAAATCTAATCTACGGATAACTGGAAATTCTCACCGAGCAAACTGAAAACTGATACCACTTGATAAAGGCGAGGGTGTCCCGATCTTTCGATGAGATGATAACTATCGATTTAGTGGAGATTACTTTGATGATCCAACTACAAACATGCACGATGTTGCACCTTAGCAACCGCTAAACCAACTCCGAGAGGTTATTGACCACCACTACAAAAAAACCACTTCCATGATGATATGTGTTTGTCACAGTAGGTCACGTTTTGTGTCATGCATGTACATCCATGACGATTTTATGATAAAATCAAGATAGTCATGCATGTGCTGTCGTAGAAGTGTTCCATAACATTAGCAAAATTATCATCACGGAAGTGTCCACTTCCATGGCGATAAATAGCACGTCATGGAAGTGCTTTCGTCAAGGGTAACCGACACGTGGCATCCACCGTAACGGGTCGCCGTTAAGCTATCGGGTCCGATTTTGGATCCAATAACCCATTAACAGCCCGGACAAATAGGGATTTTCTACGTGTAAAATTCTCAATGGCCAAAGGAACCACGTGTCGGCTCACCATAGGGACAGATGTCATCCACTCATTGGACCGGAGGCGCCTATGATACGTCGACACGTGGCACGTCCCAACAGAGGCCCATTCCGGTGAAAAGGCTGACCCGTTTGACTTGGTCAAATGGTAGTGGGCCGGCCCACGGAAAACCTGTTAACGGGCTATTCGCATATAGCCCATTTACAACCCGCTAACTCACAGTCCGTTACGGCCTATCCGAATTAGGCCCAGTAGCGTCATCTAGGCCGTCCAATATGATTCTAGCCCGTTGTAACTTCCGGCCCATGTATGGCCCATGATGTCTTTCAGCCCATATGAGGCCCTTTGTAACCCTTGGCCCATTTAACGGCCGCCCGTAATGAATATTGTATCGCTTTATACCCATTAACGGCCCATTATTCAATTGGGCCATTTCCAGCCTGTGTTATCTTTTGGCCTTCTCAGGGCCCATTTATTCTTGGGCTCATTTCCAACATTCGGTTACGTACGGCCCGTTATTGGCCTTTTCTGCTTGTGGGCCAAATTCTGCCCGTGGTTATAGTCGGCCCGTTTGTGGCCCGCCGTTGGGCGTTTTCGTAGCGTCATCAAATACGGCCAATTAATGACGGCCCGTTATGGGCAGCCCATGAACGGACGATTCCAACTCTAGCCCATTTTACGGCCCATAATGTGGTCCGTTATTGACCCATGTTTGGCCAATCAACCATACGACCCGTAGAAGGCCCATCGATGCTACGGCCTGTAGAAGGCCCATTGTTTCTACGGTCTGTAGGAGGCCCATGGTCACTACATTAAATATGGAGCCCATGGTTATTGTGGCCTAGTTTTAAAAAATAGGTTATTGCGGCCACTAGCAAACCATGGAAAAAGAACTGCACTAACTACAAGCAAACAAATAAACAAGACAACAAGGAAATAAATAAGCAAGCAACTTATGCTTGGCTATCACGGCTATTACACATATTACATCCACTGGGCATCAAAGTTCGCCACCAGGGCAAATATAGGGAACAAAGCAGCATATCACATACACAGGTTGTCAAAGTTGGCGACCAGTGCAAATAAACTCCGTAGCAAAACAAGTCCAGAACTAAAACCACTTTAGAAGATCTCAAGAAACAATATCTTGGGTACCCATAATGCTGGCAAGATGCTTAGCAAGCTTATTAACTTTCTCTTGTTTGGCTCTTAAATCTTCCAGCGCTTGATGTTGCACTAGAAAGTATGCATCTGAATTCTGCAGGGATTTCCTCAGTCCTTCGGCTTCATGTCGCAGAACATTTGATCGATTTATTTCAACTTGAAGTTGAGACTCAAGAAGCCGAACGGATTCAGGCAGCGAGTTCAAAGAGCTGGTGCCAGCAGTTGTGGCCAGTAACTCGAATACTACATCAAGATAGGACTTTGGGGTTGTCTCAGTGTCTTCAATATAGGTTTTATCAGCTTTCTTGGAGACCAACAGGGATGTCTCACTATCTTGAACCTTATCTGCATTACTTCCTTTACCATTGCATAACGGGGTAATCTTCTCCGATATTTTATCCACATTCTAAAAGAGAAACAAACAGACACATCACATGTTTACCATGTTGTATATGAAACTCATTTTGGTAAACCAGCTCAGTAGTAGGGTGGACATGATAACAACATGAAACAAACATATATCTATGTAGTATGATCATTGTATGGTCTATTTCATTCTAGTTTATGTTGCCAAATCAAGATAGAGATAGTTCAAATCATATCTATTTAAGACAAAGCAACATAAACAGAATATAAGTGTGGGAAACTACACAACAATAACAACACTTGTAATGTGCATGGCATGAAAACATAACTATTTATTCAATTGAAACATAAATCAACATAGAGAAATTTGCAACAACAAACACATTAAAGAAACAGGTTTAAAACATACCTGTTGCGCCATTGGAGTTTCAGTTGCATCCTTCAAATTTGAAATTAGTTGGTATGAGTAAATACAATGATGCAAGAGCAAAGGAGTATGAACCATAGCTATGGAACCTGATCTGAGAACAATCCTTCTTCTGCTTTAAGCGTTGACTTGGGGTTCAGAGTGGTGGTCCTTGTGTTTTGAGCACTGCAGTTGCCTTACTAACTGCTCGTGTTTGGGTGCTCTTTGGTGGAGGCGGTGTTGTGTCAACTGGAACTGGGTTACCATCTGCTGGGGTTGGGGTTAGAAGGGGTGTAGATGGCTCTCTATCCAACTGGGTAGGGGTACAATCTGCATGAGTCTGGGTTATGTGTGGTGGGGCTGGTTCTTGGGCAAGTACAACCATTGTTCTATCTGCATCGACAGGTAGCATGATCTTTTCTAAAGACCGTGTTTTTACTCCCATAGATACTACCATCACCCCCTCCAATTCAAATGGATGATAAACAAGAAAAGTAATTGAATGCACAAACATTGTAAGATAGACATGTGCAATGGATAGTAGGGAAGAAAACATGGCATGAAATAATTCACATTTATGTTGTCTAACCAAACAGAGTAGCATGACATAATTCCACATATATGATGGCTAATTAAACAGGATAGCATGACACAATTTCACATGTATGATGGCTAACTAAACAGGGCATATGACATACTTCAAAATATGATGACTATGTAAACATGATGGCATGATATAATTCACGGATAGAATGACAGAATTCAAAATATGATGACTATATAAACATGATGAGATGATATAACTATATTATGTCTTTAGAAAATGGGTTGGCATGCCATAATTCAGATACATGCTGTCTATGTAAACATCATGGCATGATATAATTCAAATATATGATTTATACTAAGCAAAGTGAGCATAGGGCAATCACATATATGATGTGTCAACTAAGGAGATGGCATTCAATATTGTGTATATGATGTAAAAACTAAGCATTGCAAGACAACATATGCATGATATGAATAATATAACCCTGCCAAGTTTGAGCATACACCTCAGGGGGATAATAGGACTGGTCATCTGCCTCTGAATCCTCCTCTGAGAAGCTATCTGTAACCAGCAAGACATCTGCTTCAGCAGGTAACATTGTCTGCTCTGAAAACCTTGTTTTCACTCCAGATTTCTCCATCACCAATTCAAATGGCTGATGCACAGGAAGAGTAGTTGAATATACAAACATTGTCGACAAATGCAATGAGTAATACAAAAAAAGGATGGCATGATATAATTCACATATATGACGCTTCGCTAAACAGCATGGCATTGCATAATTCACATACATAATGCCTTGCAACAAGATAGCATTGCATAATTCACATATACAATGTCTTGCAACAAGATGTCATTGCAAAATGATAGAGGCGAAGGTGTCCGATGTTTCGATGAGAAAGTGGCTATCGTTTTCTGTGGGAGTCGACCTTGACGATCCGACTACGAACGTACGAGACGTCGTGCCTTAGCAATCGCTAAAGCAACTTCCGAGGGGTTATTGACCATGCCGGAGCATGATTAACTTGACCATGAGGGTATGTTTCATGTGAGCAAATGAAGAACAAGCAAGAAACTGAGATTGCAATCTGGATATTGTGAATATAAGATGAAAGCTTTATTGATCAAGGTGGGGTTCTGTGACGCCTTTATCTAGTCGTTGAACACAAACAAAGTACGCGAAGTTGCAGCTATGGCGAACTTTTAATCTAAACAAAACCCAAAGTCTAAATGATGCCCTAAGGGCTGTATATATGGAGGAGAGAGGGGGGAATTTCGTGGCCCTTGGAGGAGGAGTCCGAAACCAACCTCAACTCTTGTTTCCCCACACATACGGACTCTAAAAACTGCCTATAATGAAGTATTTCGAAATTACATGGGCCTGGCCCAAAAATAAGGTGACGCAACACCTAGAATAGCCTCTGGACGAAATTTATGAAGTGGCATCTTGTATATTTCGTCCAAGGCTTCATGCACTCTTTATGGTGGCTTCAAAGTCCTGGAATCATCACTTGTAACTCCGTTCTTGTTCCCCTTGCGCATGCCATCATCTCCATGCTTGACCTTGCTCCAAGGTTCATCTTTCTTGTCCAAGCTAGGCCCCGAAACAAATGTATCCAATTTAGGCAGCATCATATTCTCATGAACATTACAATCGTTACCAAGAAACGAAAGTACCTGATAATTCAATTGGCGTGCACGAGCTCTAGTAATTAGTCAAGTATGTATAGCAGCAGGGGCTGTGGGTGTAACAATGTTATTGATGTCCTCATCATCATCCCCTTCTTGAAATGAAGTCGTCCTCGATGAAAGCTTATCTTCCTCACCCAAATAAGGTTTCAAATCTGCAATGTTAAAAGTGGGACTAACCCCAAAATCTGCAGGCAGCTCAAGTTTATATGCATTATCATTTATTTTCTCTAACACCTTAAAAGGACCATCGGCACGTGACATTAGCTTTGATTTGCGCAAATTAGGAAATCTATGTAACATCCCAAATTTTCAATTTGGAATGTTATACATTAGATCATCATTGCATATCAAATTTTATTTTGCATTTTGGTTGATCCTAGAAATTCTATGCAACTCAAGGATCATTTGATTTTATTTATTTTATCATCAATTATTTCTATTACAAAAATATGAGAGAGGGAGTAAAATGACTTTCCCAAAATAAAGAAATATTGAGGATTTAATAATAAAATCAAATAAGATTTTATTTCTGAGTTTTTCGGTATTTTATTTGAATTTAGGAAAAAAGTGTGTTTTTCACAATTGCATTTAGGTCCCAAATAAATGTTCACCATGTGCGGCTTGATCTTAGAAGCCCGTGAAAATTTATTTCGGAATTTTTGGAGTCCGTTTAGTATTTATTTTTATTTTTCTTCCAAGCGTAATTATTTAAAAAAAAACGAACCGACCTAACGGGCCGTGTCCGACTAGGACTCTGGCCCGACTAGGCAATATAAGCTGGCCCAGCCCCCCGGGAGAAAACCCTAGCCAGCCCCGCCACCCGCGCTGCCCCGCCCGCGCCGCCGCCCGCCGCCCCGCCGCCGCTGCCGAGGTTCGCCGCCGCCTCGACTTCCGTGCCATCGGTTTTTTTAAAAAAAAATTAGATCGATTTTTTTAGATTCAGTTTTTTTAAATAGATCAGTTTTTTCGGTTTATTTAAATAGCGAGCGTTCGTTCGTTCTAGCGAGCGTTCGTCGTTTTTCTTTTTCTCGGATTAAATCCGTGATTTTTCTGATCGTGATTCCTAATCCGATTTTCTTTTTAGTATAACTTTTCGCTCGTTTATCAGAATCAGGCGATTCAAGCGCCTAGAGTTTCGTCTCGAAACCCTCTATCTGTTTAACCAACTTAAACAAGATTTTGCTACTGTAAAATTTGCCCTAGATCCAGATTTGTAGAACGAAGTTGTTTTCTTTCGCCGTTTGACTTTCGTTGCTTTGTTCAATTTGATTCCTTTTGCCAACCGAAGTTCTTAAGTTGAACCTTCTGGTTAGATCTCTTATTTGAGTTTCACCTGTGCATTAGATGAGTACTTATTGTATGCTTGTTTGTTTGTCTGCGATTGAATACCCGGAGTGCACCGCCTGTTACTTCGAATCTCTAGGTTTCGCGGATCATCAGCAAGGCAAGTAACACTTTGATCATACCTTTTCTACTGCCCAGTTTTATTGCATTAGATCAATCCTCACACACTGCATGGTTAGGATCTAATTAAATTGTGGGATGGGAAGTAGTTGAGGTAGAACCTATTACCTGTTTATTATCAAACCTTTGGGAGTTACTTCTACGTTTGCTTATTATGCCATGCTATGCTAGTAGACGTGGATTGGGTGAGTGATATCCATGACAGATGTGAGTTTTGTTAATTAATGGTTTATCTAAGGTGGCAACTTAAACACACATCTGGGTGGATTGAGGCACCTGGGTATTCCAGGACTTGCCTATTTTCTTTTGGACCGCCACCCAGGCTCAAAGAGATCATGAGACTATTCATACTAGAAACTTCCGTGTGCAGCCACAAGCTATTATGGGCTCTAGCATAGTTGACTAAGTTGTGCGAACTCTTACAGTGGTAGACTAGCAGATGTAGGGGATGTAGGTGGTACGGTCTACCCGATCGTAAGGTGCTAGCGCTTCTGAAAGACTATGTCTCGGTCATCCGTCTTCTCAAACACCATGTAGTGCGAGAAACCAAACGGAGGCGATCGAGTCTTGTGGGGAAAAGTGCGCAAACCTCTGCAGAGTGTAATAAACTAATCATGGTTAGCCGTGTCCCCGGTTATGGACATCTTGAGTATCTAGTACTTGGATTATCATGTGAATCTCAACATGTTACTCTAAATTAATTTTGTTGGGTTATGTTTAATGATGATGCTTAATTGGGATTGAGAATGCTGTCAACCATTCTCAATGTTTAACAACTACCATATAGTTAAATAAATTTATTCTTTGAAGTTGATAGAGGCTAAGGTGTCCCGATGTTTCGATGAGATGGTGGCTATCGTTTTCTGTGGGAGTCGACCTTGACGATCCGACTACGAACGTGCGAGACGTCGCGCCTTAGCAATCGCTAAACCAACTTCCGAGGGTTATTGACCACGCCGGAGCACGATCAACCTGACCACGAGGGTCTGTTTCCTGCGAGCAAACGAAGAACAAGCAAGAAACTGAGATTGCAATCGGGATATTGCGAATATAAGATGAAAGCTTTATTGATCAAGGTGGGGTTCTGTGACGTCTTGGTCTGGTCGTTGGACACAAACGAAGTACGCAAAGTTGCAGCTATGGCGAACTTTTAATCTAAACAAAACCCAAAGTCTAAACGACGCCCTAAGGGCTGTATATATGGAGGAAGAGGGGGGAATTTCGTGGCCCTTGAGGGTGGGGTCCGAAACCAACCCTAACTCTTGTTTCCCCACACATACGGACTCTAAAAATAGCCTATACTTAAGTATTTCGAAATTACATGGGCCTGGCCCATTAATAAGGTGACGCAGCACCTAGAATAGCCTATGGACGAATATTATGAAGTGGCATCTTGTATATTTCGTCCAAGGCTTCATGCACTCCTTATGGCGGCTTCAAAGTCCTGAAATCATCACTTGTAACTCCGTTCTTGATCCCCTTGCGCATGCCATCAACTCCATGCGTGTTCTTGCTCCAATGTTCATCCTTCTCCAAGCTAGGCCCTTCATTTGTAAGCAAAACAAATGTATCCAATTTAGGCAGCATCATAATCTCATGAACATTAGAATCATTACCAAGAAACGAAAGTACCTGGTAATTTAATTGGCGTGCGCGAGCTCTAGTAATTGGTCCAGTATATGTAACAGTAGGGGCTGTGGGTGTAACAATGGTATTGATGTCCTCATCATCCTCCCCTTCTTGAAATGAAGTCGTCCTCGACGGAAGCGCATCTTCCTCACCCAAATAAGGCTTCAAATCTGCAATGTTAAAAGTGGGACTAACCCCAAAATCTATAGGTAGCTCAAGTTTATATGCATTATCATTTATTTTCTCTAACACCTTAAAAGGACCATCAGCACGTGGCATTAGCTTTGATTTGCGCAGATTAGGAAATCTATCTTTACGCAAATGTAACCAAACAAGATCTCCAGGCGCAAACACAACATGTTTTTCTACCCTTATCTCCAGCAAGTTTATATTTAGCATTCATACGCTCAATGTTTTCCTTAGTTAACTCATGCATTTTTAAAATCAATTCAGCACGTTCTTTAGCATCAAAATTAACCTTCTCCGAAGATGAAAGAGGCAACAAATCAATAGGTGCACGAGGTAGGAAACCATACACAATTTCAAAAGGGCACATCTTAGTAGTAGAATGCAATGAACGATTATAAGCAAATTCAATATGAGGCAAGCATTCTTCCCACATTTTCTTATTATTCTTCAAAACAGCCCTAAGCATAGTAGACAATGTTCTATTGACTACTTCAGTTTGTCCATCAGTTTGGGGGTGACAAGTAGTACTAAAAAGTAGTTTAGTCCCCAACTTAGCCCATAAACATCTCCAAAAGTGGCTAAGAAATTTAGTATCACGATCTGAAACAATAGTATTTGGCACACCATGCAAGCGAATAATTTCACGAAAGATCAAATTAGCAACATTAACAGCATCATCGCTTTTATGACATGGTATAAAGTGTGCCATTTTCGAGAACCTATCCACGACAACAAATATGCTATCCCTCCCCTTCTTTGTTCGAGGTAAACCTAAAACAAAGTCTATAGATATATCCTCCCAAAGAACACTAGGTACAGGCAAAGGCATATATAAACCATGAGGATTGAGTCGTGACTTAGCTTTTTGACATGTAGTGCAGTGAGCAACAAAACGCTCAACATCCCGTCTCATCTTTGGCGAAAAGAAATGTGTAGCAAGTATATCCTCCGTCTTCTTGACGCCAAAGTGTCCCATTAATCCTCGTCCATGCGCCTCCTGCAACAACAAAAGACGAACAGAGCTAGCTGGAATGCATAGCTTGTTAGCATGAAACACAAATCCATCATTAAGAACGAACTTGTTCCAAGTTCTCGCTTCCTTACAATTCTGCAATACATCTTTAAATTCAGCATCATGCGTATATTGATCTTTGATGATCTCCAAACCAAATATTTTAAAGTCAAGTTGTGAAAGCATAGTATAACGACGAGACAAAGCATCAGCAATAACATTTTCTTTACCCTTTTTGTGTTTAATGACATAAGGGAAAGTCTCAATAAATTCAACCCATTTAGCATGTCTACGGTTCAGTTTTGCTTGACTTTTAATGTGTTTCAAAGATTCATGATCAGAATGTATAACAAATTCCTTGGGCCATAAATAATGTTGCCATGTTTCTAAGGTCCGAACAAGAGCATATAATTCTTTATCATAAGTAGAATAGTTCAGACTGGGCCCACTCAATTTTTCAGAAAAGTATGCAACAGGTTTGCCATCTTGTAATAACACATCTCCTAATCCAATTCCACTAGCATCACATTCAAGCTCAAAAGTCTTATTAAAATCAGGAAGTTGGAGTAAAGGATCATGTGTCAACTTATCTTTCAATACCGTGAAGGCTTCTTCCTGTGCGGTACCCCAAACAAAAGGCACATCCTTCTTTGTAAGCTCGTTGAGAGGTGCAGCAATGGTGCTGAAATCTCTCACAAAACGCCTATAGAAACCAGCGAGACCAAGGAAACTTCTCACTTGTGTGACCGTTTTGGGCTGCGGCCAACTCTCAATAGCTTCAATCTTGGCTTTATCAACTTCAATTCCCTGTGGAGTAACAACATAGCCAAGAAAAGATACTCGGTCGGTGCAAAAGGTGCACTTTCCAAGGTTACCAAACAAACGTGCATCACATAGAGCAATAAAAACAGCACATAAATGTTCCAAATGTTTCTCCAAAGATTTACTATAAATCAGTATATCATCAAAATAGACTACCACAAATCGTCCAATGAAAGCACGTAAAACTTTGTTCATTAACCTCATGAAAGTACTAGGTGCATTAGTTAACCCAAAAGGCATGACTAACCACTCATATAATCCAAACTTAGTTTTAAATGTTGTTTTCCATTCATCTCCCAATTTCATACGAATTTGATGGTATCCACTACGAAAATCAACTTTGGAGAATATTGTAGAGCCACTCAATTCATCAAGCATGTCGTCCAGCCTAGGAATAGGATGACGATAACGAATAGGGCCGTAGCATCAAAGGACCTTCCGGGAGGGGATCCTTTGGCTCCATCAAGACCCCTAAGGCCTGGTTGGATGAGATTCATCATGTAATCGAGTTAGTTTTATTAGGGCTTGATCCCTAGTGTCCATTATGTTCGAGGATTGATGTTGCTATGACTTTGCCATGCTTAATGCTTGTCACTTTGGGCCCGGATGCCATGATTTCAGATCTGAACCGTTTATGTTATCACCATTATATCTATGTTGTAGATCGAATCTTGCAAGTTATAGTCACCTATTACGTGTTATGATCCGTAAACCCAGGAGTGACATAAGTTGGGATACTTTCCGGTGATGACTGTAATTTGAGGAGTTCATGTATTCACTATGTGTTAATGCTTTGTTCTGGTTTTCTATTAAAATGAGGCCTTAATATCCCTTAGTTTCCAATATGACCCCGCTGCGACGGGAGGGTAGGACAAAAGATGTCATGCTAGTTCTTTCCATAAGCATGAATGGCTATTTACGGAGTACATGCCTACATTATATCTATGAACTGGAGCTAGTGTCGTATCGCCCTAGGTTATGACTGTTATATGATGAATATCATCCAACGAATTCACCGATCCAATGCCTACGAATTTCTCTCATATTGTTCTTGCTAAGTTACCACTTCTATCATTACTGTTACACTTGTTACAAAGTCATTGCTATCACTATCACTGTTACTATTGTTGTTGCTACTGAAGGAAATATGCCCTAGAGGCAATAATAAAGTTATTATTTATTTCTTATATCATGATAAATGTTTATTATTCATGCTAGAATTGTATTAACCGGAAACATAATACTTGTGTGAATACATAGACAAACAAAGTGTCACTAGTATGCCTCTACTTGACTAGCTCGTTAATCGAAGATGGTTATGTTTCCTAACCATAAACAAAAGAGTTGTTATTTGATTAACGAGATCACATCATTAGGAGAATGATGTGATTGACATGACCCATTCCATTAGCTTAGCACCCCGATCGTTTAGTATGTTGCTATTGCTTTCTTCATGACTTATACATGTTCCTATGACTATGAGATTATGCAACTCCCGTTTACCGGAGGAACACTTTGGGTACTACCAACGTAACTGGGTGATTATAAAGGAGCTCTACAGGTGTCTCCAAAGGTACATGTTGGGTTGGCGTATTTCGAGATTAGGATTTGTCACTCCGAGATTGTCGGAGGTATCTCTGGGCCCTCTCGGTAATGCACATCACATAAGCCTTGCAAGCATTGCAACTAATGAGTTAGTTGTGAGATGATGTATTACAGAACGAGTAAGAGACTTGCCGGTAACGAGATTGAACTAGGTATTGGATACCGACGATCGAATCTCGGGCAAGTAACATACCGATGACAAAGGGAACAACGTATGTTGTTATGCGGTCTGACCGATAAAGATCTTCGTAGAATATGTAGGAGCCAATATGGGCATCCAGGTCCCGCTATTGGTTATTGACCGGAGACGTGTCTCGGTCATGTCTACATTGTTCTCGAACCGTAGGGTCCGCACGCTTAAGGTTTCGATGACAGTTATATTATGAGTTTATGAGTTTTGATGTACCGAAGGAGTTCGGAGTCCCGGATGAGATCGGGGACATGAGAGGAGTCTCGAAATGGTCGAGACGTAAAGATCGATATATTGGACGACTATATTCGGACATCGGAAAGGTTCCGAGTGATTCGGGTATTTTTCGGAGTACCGGGTAGTTACGGGAGAAGCAATGGGCCTTGATGGGCTTTAGTGGGAAGAGGAGAAAGGGCCAAGGGGCTGCTGCGCCCCCCCTCCCCTCTAGTCCGAATTGGACTAGGGAAAAGGGGGCCGGCCACCTCTCCTTCTCCTCCACTTCCTTCTCCCTTCCTCCCCTCTTGGTGGACTCCTACTAGGACTTGGAGTCCTAGTAGGACTCCACATCCTGGCCGCACCTAGCCTTGGCCGGCCTCCTCCTCCTCCATCCTTTATATACTGAGGCAAGGGGCACCCCATGAACACAAGTTGATCCACGTGATCTTATTCTTAGCCGTGTGCGGCGCCCCCAGCCACCATAGTCCTCGATAATATTGTAGCGGTGCTTAGGCGAAGCCCTGCAGCAGTAGTACATCAAGATCGTCACCACGCCGTCGTGCTGACGGAACTCTTCCCCGACACTTTGCTGGATCGGAGTCCGGGGATCGTCATCGAGCTGAACGTGTGCTAAAACTCGGAGGTGCCGTAGTTTCGGTGCTTGATCGGTCGGGCCGTGAAGACGTACGACTACATCAACCAAACGCTTCCGTTGTCGATCTACAAGGGTACGTAGATCACACTCTCCCCTCTCGTTGCTATGCATCACCATGATCTTGCGTGTGCGTAGGAATTTTTTTGAAATTACTACGTTCCCCAACAGTGGCATCTGAGCCTAGGTTTTATATGTTGATGTTATATGCACGAGTAGAACACAAGTGAGTTGTGGGCGATATAAGTCATACTGCTTACCAGCATGTCATACTTTGGTTCGGCGGTATTGTTGGACGAAGCGGCCCAGGACCGACATTACGCGTACGCTTACGCGAGACCGGTTCTCCCGACGTGCTTTGCACATAGGTGGCTTGCGGGTGACAGTTTCTCCAACTTTAGTTGAACCGAGTGTGGCTACGCCCGGTCCTTGCGAAGGTTAAAACAGCACCAACTTGACAAACTATCGTTGTGGTTTTGATGCGTAGGTAAGATTGGTTCTTGCTTAAGCCCGTAGCAGCCACGTAAAACTTGCAACAACAAAGTAGAGGACGTCTAACTTGTTTTTGCAGGGCATGTTGTGATGTGATATGGTCAAGACATGATGCTAAATTTTATTGTATGAGATGATCATGTTTTGTAACCGAGTTATCGGCAACTGGCAGGAGCCATATGGTTGTCGCTTTATTGTATGCAATGCAATCGCGATGTAATGCTTTACTTTATCAAAGCGGTAGCGATAGTCGTGGAAGCACAAGCTTGGCGAGACGACAACGATGCTACGATGGAGATCAAGGTGTCACGCCGGTGACGATGGTGATCACGACGGTGCTTCGGAGATGGAGATCACAAGCACAAGATGATGATGGCCATATCATATCACTTATATTGATTGCATGTGATGTTTATCTTTTATGCATCTTATCTTGCTTTGATTGACGGTAGCATTATAAGATGATCTCTCACTAAATTATCAAGAAGTGTTCTCCCTGAGTATGCACCGTTGCGAAAGTTCTTCGTGCTGAGACACCACGTGATGATCGGGTGTGATAGGCTCTACGTTCAAATACAACGGGTGCAAAACAGTTGCACACGCGGAATACTCAGGTTATACTTGACGAGCCAAGCATATACAGATATGGCCTCGGAACACGGAGACCGAAAGGTCGAGCGTGAATCATATAGTAGATATGATCAACATAGTGATGTTCACCAATGAAACTACTCCATCTCACGTGATGATCGGACATGGTTTAGTTGATTTGGATCACGTAATCACTTAGAGGATTAGAGGGATGTCTATCTAAGTGGGAGTTCTTAAGTAATATGATTAATTGAACTTAAATTTATCATGAACTTAGTCCTGGTAGTATTTTGCAAATTATGTTGTAGATCAATAGCTCGCGTTGTTGCTTCCCTGTGTTTATTTTGATATGTTCCTAGAGAAAATTGTGTTGAAAGATGTTAGTAGCAATGATGCGGATTGGATCCGTGATCTGAGGTTTATCCTCATTGCTGCACAGAAGAATTATGTCCTTGATGCACCGCTAGGTGACAGACCTATTGCAGGAGCAGATGCAGACGTTATGAACGTTTGGCATAGCTCAATATGATGACTACTTGATAGTTTAGTGCACCATGCTTAATGGCTTAGAATCGGGACTTCAAAGACGTTTTGAACGTCATGGAGCATATGAGATGTTCCAGGAGTTGAAGTTAATATTTCAAGCAAATACCCGAGTTGAGAGATATGAAGTCTCCAACAAGTTCTATAGCTAAAAGATGGAGGAGAATCGCTCAACTAGTGAGCATGTGCTCAGATTGTCTGAGTACTACAATCGCTTGAATCAAGTGGGAGTTAATCTTCCAGATAAGATAGTGATTGACAGAATTCTCTAGTCACCATCACCAAGTTAGTAGAACTTCGTGATGAACTATGATATGCAAGGGATAACGGAAACGATTCCCAAGCTCTTCGTAATGCGAATTGACGAAGGTAGAAATCGAGAAAAACATCAAGTGTTGATGGTAGACAAGACCACTAGTTTCAAGAAAAGGGCAGAGGGAAGAAGGGGAACTTCAAGAAGAACAGCAAGCAAGTTGCTGCTCAAGTGAAGAAGCCCAAGTCTGGTCCTAAGCCTGAGACTAAGTGCTTCTACTGCAAAGGGACTGGTCACTGGAAGCGGAACTACCCCAAGTGATTGGCAGATAAGAAGGATGGCAAAGTGAACATAAGTATATTTGATATACATGTTATTGATGTGTACTTTACTAGTGTTTATAGCAACCCCTCAGTATTTGATACTAGTTCAGTTGCTAAGATTAGTAACTCGAAACGGGAGTTGCAGAATAAACAGAGACTAGTTAAGGGTGAAGTGACGATGTGTGTTGGAAGTGGTTCCAAGATTGATATGATCATCATCGCACACTCCCTATACTTTCGGGATTAGTGTTGAACCTAAATAAGTGTTATTTGGTGTTTGCGTTGAGCATGAATATGATTTGATCATGTTTATTGCAATGCGGTTATTCATTTAAGTTAGAGAATAATTGTTGTTCTGTTTACATGAATAAAACCTTATATGGCTACACACCCAATGAAAATGGTTCATTGGATCTCGATCGTAGTGATACACATATTCATAATATTGAAGCAAAAAGATGCAAAGTTAATAATGATAGTGCAACTCATTTGTGGCACTGCCGTTTAGGTCATATTGGTGTAAAGCGCATGAAGAAACTCCATGCTGATGGGATTTTGGAATCACTTGATTATGAATCACTTGATGCTTGGGAACCATGCCTTGTGGGCAAGATGACTAAAGACTCCGTACTCCGGAACAATGGAGCGAGCAACTGACTTATTGGAAATAATACATACTGATGTATGCGATCCGATGAGTGTTGAAGCTCGCGGCGGGGGTTGGTTTTTTTTTACCTTCACATATGATTTGAGCAGATATGGGTATATCTGCTTGATGAAACATAAGTCTGAAACATTTGAAAAGTTCAAAGAATTTCAGAGTGAAGTGGAAAATCATCGTAACAAGAAAATAAAGTTTCTACGATCTGATCGTAGAGAAGAGTATTTGAGTTACGAGTTTGGCCTTCAATTAAAACAATGTGGAATAGTTTCACAAATTCGTGCCACCTGGAACACCACAACATAATGGTGTGTCCGAACGTCATAACTTACTTTATTGGATATAGTACAATCTATGATGTTTCTTACCGATTTACCACTATCGTTTTGGGGTTATGCATTAAAGACAGCTGCATTCACGTTAAAGGGCACCATCTAAGTCCGTTGAGACGACACAATCTGAACTGTGGTTTGGCAAGAAACCAAAGTTGTCGTTTCTTAAAGTTTGGGGTTGTGATGCTTATAAGAAAAAGTTTCATCATGATAAGCTCAAACCCAAATCGAAGAAATATGTCTTCATAGAATACCCAAAGGAAAATGTTGGGTACACCTTCTATCATAGATCCAAAGGCAAGATATTTGTTGCTAAGAATAGATCCTTTCTAGAGAAGGAGTTTCTCGCGAAAGAAGTGAGTGGGAGGAAAGTAGAACTTGATGAGGTAACTGTACCTTCTCCCTTATTGTAAAGTAGTTCATCACAAAAATCTGTTTCTGTGACTACTACACCAATTAGTGAGGAAGCTAATGATGATGATCATGTAACATTGGATCAAGTTACTACCGAATCTCGTAGGTAAACCAGAGTGACATCCGCACCAGAGTGGTACGGTAATCCTGTTCTGGAAGTCATGTTACTAGACCATGACGAACTTGCGAACTATGAGGAAGCGATGATGAGCCCAGATTCCGCGAAATGGTTTGAGGCCATGAAATCTGAGATATGATCCATGTATGAGAACAAAGTATGGACTTTGGTTGACTTGCCCGATGATCGGCAAGCCATAGAAAATAAATGGATCTTCAAGAGGAAGACGGACGCTGATAGTAGTGTTACTATCTACAAAGCTAGAATTGTCGCAAAAGGTTTTCGACAAGTTCAAGGTGTTGACTACGATGAGATTTTCTCACTCGTATCTATGCTTAAGTCTGTCCGAATCATGTTAGCAATTGCCGCATTTTATGAAATCTGGCAAATGGATAAACAAAACTGCATTCCTTAATGGATTTATAAAAGAAGAGTTGTATACGATGCAACTAGAAGGTTTTGTCGATCCTAAAGGTGTTAACAAATATGCAAGCTCCACGATCCATCTATGGACTGGTGCAAGCATCTCGGAGTTGGAATATACGCTTTGATAAGTTGATCAAAGCATATAGTTTTATACAGACTTACGGTGAAGCCTGTATTTACAAGAAAGTGAGTGGGAGCACTACAATTTTCTGATAAGTATATGTGAAAACATATTGTTGATCGAAAATAATGTATAATTTTCTGGAAAGCATAAAGGAATATTTGAAAGGAGTTTTTCAAAGAAAGACCTCGGTAAAGCTGCTTACATATTGAGCATCAAGATCTATAGAGATAGATCAAGACGCTTGATAAGTTTTTCAATGAGTACATACCTTGACAAGATTTTGAAGTAGTTCAAAATGGAACAGTCAAAGAAAGAGTTCTTGCCTGTGTTGCAAGGTGTGAAATTGAGTAAGACTCAAAGCCCGACCACGGCAGAAGATAGAAATAGAATGAAAGTCATTCCCTATGCCTCAGCCATAGGTTCTATAAAGTATGCCATGCTGTGTACCAGATCTATTGTATACCCTACACTGTGTTAAGCAAGGGAGTACAATAGTGATCTAAGAGTAGATCACTGGACAGCGGTCAAAATTATCCTTAGTGGAATAAGGAAATATTTCTCAATTATGGAGGTGACAAAAAGGTTCGTCGTAAAAGTTACGTCGATGCAAGTTTTGACACAGATCTGGATGACTCTAAGTCTCGATCTAGATACATATTGAAAGTGGGAGCAATAAGCTAGAGTAGCTCCGTGCAGAGCATTGTTGACATAGAAATTGCAAAATACTTACGGATCTGAATGTGGACAGACCCGTTGACTTAAAATTATCTCACAAGCAAAACATGATCACACCTTAGTACTCTTTGGGTGTTAATCACATAGCGATGTGAACTAGATTACTGACTCTAGTAAACCCTTTGGGTGTTGATCACATATCGATGTGAACTATTGCTGTTAAATCACATGGCGATGTGAACTAGATTATTGACTCTAGTGCAAGTGGGAGACTGAAGGAAATATGCCCTAGAGGCAATAATAAAGTTATTATTTATTTCCTTATATCATGATAAATGTTTATTATTCATGCTAGAATTGTATTAACCGGAAACATAATACATGTGTGAATACATAGACAAACAAGTGTCACTAGTATGCCTCTACTTGACTAGCTCGTTAATCGAAGATGGTTATGTTTCCTAACCATAAACAAAAGAGTTGTTATTTGATTAACGGGATCACATCATTAGGAGAATGATGTGATTGACATGACCCATTCCATTAGCTTAGCACCCGATCGTTTAGTATGTTGCTATTGCTTTCTTCATGACTTATACATGTTCCTATGACTATGAGATTATGCAACTCCCGTTTGCCGGAGGAACACTTTGTGTGCTACCAAACGTCACAACATAACTGGGTGATTATAAAGGAGCTCTACAGGTGTCTCCAAAGGTACATGTTGGGTTGGCGTATTTCGAGATTAGGATTTGTCACTCCGATTGTCGGAGAGGTATCTCTGGGCCCTCTCGGTAATGCACATCACATAAGCCTTGCAAGCATTGCAACTAATGAGTTAGTTGTGAGATGATGTATTAAACGAGTAAAGAGACTTGCCGGTAACGAGATTGAACTAGGTATTGGATACCGACGATCGAATCTCGGGCAAGTAACATACCGATGACAAAGGGAACAACGTATGTTGTTATGCGGTCTGACCGATAAAGATCTTCGTAAGAATATGTAGGAGCCAATATGGGCATCCAGGTCCCGCTATTGGTTATTGACCGGAGACGTGTCTAGCCAATATGGGCCATCCAGGTCTCCGCTATTGGTTATTGACCGGAGACGTGTCTCGGTCATGTCTACATTGTTCTCGAACCCATAGGGTCCGCACGCTTAAGGTTACAATGACAGTTATATTATGAGTTTATTCATTTTGATGTACCAAAGTTTGTTCGGAGTCTCGGATGTGATCACGGACATGACGAGGAGAGGGGGCCTTAGTGGAAAAGAGAAGAGGCAGCCCTTCATGGGCCGCGCGCCCCTCCCCTCCTTGGTCCGAATAGGACAAGGAAAGGGGGCCGGCCCCTCTCTCTCTTTTCCCCCCTCCGCGAATCCTATTCCAACTAGGATTGGGGGGGGGGGGAATCCTACTCCCAGGGGGGGTAGTACTGTCCTGGCGCGCCCTCCTTGGCCGGCCGCCTCCCCCCTTTAGTCCTTTATATACGGAGGCAGGGGCACCCCAGAGACACAAGTTGATCCACGTGATCTATTCCTTAGCCGTGTGCGGCGCCCCCAGCCACCATAGTCCTCGATAATATTGTAGCGGAGCTTAGGCGAAGCCCTGCAGCAGTAGTACGTCAAGATCGTCACCACGCCGTCGTGCTGACGGAACTCTTCCCCGACACTTTGCTGGATCGGAGTCCGGGGATCGTCATCGAGCTGAACGTGTGCTAGAAACTCGGAGATGCCGTAGTTCGGTGCTTGATCGGTCGGATCGTGGAGACGTACGACTATATTCAACCAAACGCTTCCGTTGTCGATCTACTAGGTGTGTAGATCATACTCCCCCTCTCATTGCTATGCCTCACCATGATCTGCGTGTGCGTAGGAATTTTTTTTGGAAAATTACTACGTTCCCAACAGCCGCGACGCGGCGCGCCCGTTCCGCCGGCTCACCTCGGCCGAGCTACTCGAGCATCGCCGCCAAGGGTTGTGCTTCAACTGCGACGAGACCTACATGCCCGGCCACATCTGCCCCCAACTCTTCTACCTGGAGGCTGCAGACTACATTGAGGAGGACGCTGTCGCCGCCGGGCTCGGCGACCTGGCCGTCCCAACTGTCGCAGAGGTGTTTGACGCTGGTTGATCACCTCGAGGAGTTCAGCAAGCGCTTCCCCACCTTACAGCTCGAGGACGAGTTGTTTGTGGCGGGGAGAAGTGTTATGACCGGCATATTAGGGGCTTAGCCCAAGTGGGTTATGGCCCAAGTTATCTTATGTTATTAGGGGCTTAGCCCAATTATCTTATCGTTATTAGGGTCGTTTGCTTAGGAGTCAAGTAAACCTCTCTATATAAGGAGAGGAGATGTATCAATCTAATCAAGCAAGAAGCAATCAGTATTTGCTCGGCTTCCCTTAGGGAGCCGGGAGACCTAACCCTAGCCGCCTCTTGCACCGCCGCCGCCTCTTCTCCACCACGCAAGGACGGCGCCCAACCGCCGGCCGACGCGCCTCGACCTCGTCTTCCTCCATATTTTCCCCTACAATCTCCGCCCTAGAACCGGCAGAACCCTAGCTCCTAACATGCTTACTGTTGACGATGCGCCGCCGGGGATGCGTGCGCACGCGGGAGTTGCCGACGCTTGGGATGTGGACTCACACGGGAGTGTCCCCCGATTCAGTTCCGTCGTAGCCTCATTCGTACGTATGCTTTGATCTGTTTTCATGTTCTGTTCTTGGGCCTTCGTGCTTGGTTCTTGGGCGTTCGTGCTCTCTACAACCCCTTTCTAAGCCTTTTGGTTGACTATAGGTATGAACTATGGGTGCAGACGTTGGACCCAAAAAGCTGCAGTAACAGAGATAGATGGGTATCAATCACTTCAATTTGTTGACGAGGTATAAGACGGCTACACACTGACTTTTTATTTCTGGTTAACACCAATTAGTTGATTGCGTTAATTACCTATATTTTTATTGGCTGCAAAAGTTACAACTTACTAATCTAAGGTTGTAATGCATGCAGTTTACTGCCTGTGCATTGTCGAAGACACAAACCAAGAACATCGTATGAGAAAGAGAGGACCAAACAAGTGAAACATTGCATTACAGATTTCAGAACTGCAGAAAACAAGATGAATTTGTTTATAATAGTCTCATCATCTTATGTCTGTGGGAGCATAGATGGAGCTATATGCCTTGACCAATTTCTTAATAACACAATTTTCCCGAGTATTATAGCATCACGGTTAACAAAAGTGATGTCTGCACTCGGCTCTAGAACAAACAGATTTCATAATAGGTGTTCTACTGAGCAAGGAAACTGATTTCAGAAACCAGAATTTCCATGTTGACAATATATGTGGTCAGGCAAGATAGCATCAAACAGTTTGAAAGTTAGTGCATTCTTTATCCTTAATCATACATGTCCGACCGGTCTATTTTGTTGTTCCTAGATTTCCTAGCTAAATGTGTATAGTTCCCTTTCGATCAGCTAAACGTCAATATGTTGGATGATGTTGTGGAGAGGGCCACCGAGAGGGGGGTTGCATTGCCAAAGTAGAAGGTGGCCATCGCCTTGACCTGACTGGACCTCCTGACCTTTCACAACGCTCAAATAGGAAACACATGTTGGAGAAGGAGACCACAGGCTAATTGGAAGCATCAACTATTTGTTAGCTATCAATCTTGTCCTTTGAGCATATATACTTTATTTCTTAAACCATTATGCATGAGCTTTGCAGGATGATTTGGATGAGTGGATCAGAGGACGGCATGAGTAGGTATTTCCATTCGATCATACCCAAAATGATAATGTATACCCTCACTTAAGATGATGGCTCTTCTACTCTGCTAACATAACATGCATGTGCTTGTGTGGAGTGCCTGCAAAATTAATAGCTCAAGTCTCTCAACACGCAGATGTGGAGAGGCTTCTCCTAGCGGTCATTGCAACTGTGATATGCATTTCCTTGCTTTCGGCTCTGATCAAGTTTGTAGCGTCTGGGAATGTGCATATGAAAATCCACACGTAATTGTATTGTAATGCGATATGGTTGTTATATTGTTTTCGCACTAGTTTCTAGAGATGTTCAAGTTATCTCATATACTATATCGAATTATAATGGATAAGTTAGTGTACATACTGATTTGAAGATCCTTTTGATGTCATACACATATTACTGCAGGACCATAGCGGACCATTGCAATGCGGCAAATCAAATTTTAATACTCAGCACTCTTCTATGTGGATCAGTAAGTTGTTTATCTACTTTCACTTTTAAATTGCTTGTTGAAGACACTTGATTCACTTTGTGCTTGTTACTTTAATCTTGCTAAGTGCATACCGAAAAAATTCTACTTGCCCCTTGTCATGCACAAAATCGAATTAACATTGCAAATTACTTTACGCGAATCTGATCCTATAGTTAAATATTATTTGGTCTAAGAAATGAGATGAAGTTTGTCCCTAGAATATATAATGGACTGAAAACAAAACCCAAGATGTGGCAATTCAAACACCCAAGAGAAATTACTTGCATACCTTGTTGAGATGATCTTTTTAAAGTTTCTGCGTTTACCAGCTTGGTGAATGAGTCACTTGAGCTCATGGTACTTGTCACACTTCTCACTCCAACTGACTTCTTACTCCTGAAAGAAAACATAATTGAAGGTCACATAGTATACACAGGAATAAACACATCATTCATCTACTTTATATTTCCTAGATTCAGTGTAGTACAAAGGTATAACCGAAAAAAGTAAATGTGCCGAGTCAAGAATAAATGCAAATAGAGAGAATAGTACAAGACAGAGATCGCCTAAGAAGTAAGACTGCTTATGAATTGTGATTTGTGATAGAAGAAAAGCAGGTAGGTATGCAGGGATGATTTAATTACAGGTGAATAACCACATGATGAAGAATATATTTTAGTAGAGATGAAGAATGCCTACATATGTAGTATCAGTCCTTTATTTTATCCATTTTAGTAGGGATGAAGAATATACCAGGGGAAACGAGAAGCTTTTTTTTGGCACATGCTAACTTTCTAAATGCTTAGCATGCAAAACATAACAGGAAACATATAATGTCGATGTGTTCCTGCTTGTTACAGTAAGTCCAGGTGTAGAATTAATATTTATTTAGACTCTACTGGATTAATAGTACATGATTGAAATGCAACTCATGGGAGTTTTGACAGCCAACATCCCCTGCTCCTGTATTTTTAATAAGACCAACATCTACAATGTGAGCAGCATGATTTTGTTCTCTCCTTGTCTTGGCTACTGACCAGGGGATCAAAGTGCAACCATTTACTTTAATTTCCTTGTAGATAGCATGGAGTATGGACAAGTTTGGGCCCGTGTCTAGGACTGCGGAGACCACCACAGAGGCATCTGATTCCAGTATGACAGTATCTTCAGAACATCCAGGCAAGAATTGGCTTTAACTTCTTCAAAATCAAAATGAGGTATCTTTAGTATCTTCAGCCACAATACGACCTGCAGGAAGACCGCGGGTGGAGTGTGCTTGAACGGCAGCTTGGCCACCGGCTGCACGCCCTTCCAGACGGCCAGGCAGAGATTCTTCGCCTCGGCAAGCGCCTTGGCCTGGAGCCATGCCAGGTCATCGTCGCCGAAGATGGACGCCGGCAACAACATCGATCTCTGTGATACCGACAGAGTTGGTTGTGGAGCGAGACCGTGGCGGGGCGGCACGTCAATCTATGTGATACCGACGGTGTTGGTTGTGGGGCAAGACCATGGCGGGGCGGCGCGAGGCCATGGTGGGGAGAGGACATGGGTGCGAGGCCATGGAGGCTGGTGGGAGAGGAGGTCGGCAAAGCAAAGCCGTGGTGGGGAGAAGCGACTTGTGTGAGCGACTGCTGTGTAGTGAGGGGGCTACCTGTACGGCGAGAGCGTTACGGTGAGGTACCTGTACATATAGGAGTGGCTACCTGTATGGCGCCAGCAGTCCTAAATACGCCAAACAAGTGATCTAGACGTACCACATGGCACATGTGGCCAACTATCCATGGCACATGTGGCCAACTATCCAAGTTAAGTTGATGATGAGTATGATCTAGACATGAGCCCGTGTACATAAGATCTAGATATATGGAAATCTCACAAATTCGGAGAGACCATCTAGCGTACTTCTCAATTTTGGTATTGGTGGTGCCATTATTATTCGAGATTATTTTGATGTTAATTTTTTGTCTTTTGAATTTAAAATACTTGAATCATGATCTGGGTGCTTCTTCTTGATCTGGTCGGTGAGTGAGGATGTAAGAAACAGGGACATAGATGCACATTGGGCTTAGAATTTAGGGAGATAGAAACCATCTAACTACCCTAAAATAAATCTGAACCCTTATAATGAAGCTTGATGACCGTGCAGATGAATCTGAATATTTAATTATCTTATAATTATGCATATGATGATGGAGCAGCTATTTGGGCTGATCTCCTGCTGTTCTAGCAAAGTTTGGTTTAGTATTTTGTTTTTCTCTATGAAAGATCAAGTAGTCTGATACCGAGCTCCTTCTTTTATAGTAATCAAATTTTGAGTTTGCAATGATTGTTCGTGCCTAATTGGCAATATATATTGGCAACAAATTATTTTTGTTGTCAGACAAAGGGCATGACGGATGGCACCAGCGGAAAGGTGAGCGCCGGTGGAGATAAGCGAGAAAAGGAGTAGCGCGAGGCGGTAGACACCCTTCAAGAGGATGAGAGGGCCCGCTGCTGGGGGATGGTCCTAGGTATCTTCTTCTATCTCTGGATCCTATAAACTATATATCTCCCTAATCTGCGTTGACACGTAGTAGTGGCGGGTACAAGTGTGTGGCTGCTCCAGTGCCGCCGCATGCCCCAGTGTCGCCTAAACATGGATGCAGGTGGATGTGGGCACCGTGGCCGCCACCAAGGATGTAGGGGTCCCGCCACAACCGGCGAGGACGCGGTAGGCGTGCCGAAACTGTAAGGACACGGGAGCCGTACTACGGCCTTAGTGTTTTTCCTAATTTCTTTAGGTATGTGACGTCGATTTAATATTCACATATATGCTGAAATTCTGACACCAAAGAACCAGCTGTGGAGTTATATGAAATTTCTTGCTAAAGCTATACCATTCTTTTTAGTACTGACTAATCACTGGTACGCGTCGGTGCTATACAAACGGTTTTTTAACCCCTTTCCGTGACGGCGTTCGGAACCGTCACCTAGTGAGTGTGGGCGATAGGGGGGGTCCTTCCCACACGACCCAGAAACCGTCGAGGATATGCCCTCCTGGCACACACGCTCGGCAAAATGCGGTCGTGTGCGACCGGCGAGCACTCAAATACAGAAATACGTAAAGTAGTGCTAAAAAATACAATTATACAGGCGAAATCATTTTCGGTCGTAAGTACATCCCACACAGTCAGTCACCGCTAAATGTTTTCGTTCGTATATACATCCCACACAGTCACTTCAAAGAAAACGTTTGCGCAAGGTGGCGTAACGCAAACAGTTTTGAAGAGAATGTCGTGTGTGATTGTTCATTGATCCAACACGGTTTATTCCTAGAAACTGTGTGCGTTGCCTGAGGTCATAGCCCACGTTGTTTTCTCAATAACCGTTTGCAATAGGAAAACCGCTGATTAGCCAATTAGCGGGCTAATTGCCCTATTACTAATAATCCATTTACTAATCTAATTGACATTCATATTAAGCATATAATATATTCCATTTCCATATTAAGGAAGCAGGATTTCATAATTGAAATACATCGGAGTACAACATGATATAGCTTCAGCACTCAGCTAGCCCATTACACAACTGCACCAGCAGCAAGTTTCACATGCAACATCTAGAACCTTTTGAAATTAGCATCATAGATGGTACATAGAGAGATGCATCTCATCTGGAAAACTGCTGAAGCGGAAGGCGAATATTGAGCCTTCATTCATGTTGAAGGTCTTTGTAACTTTAGGCCAGTGCCTGTGGATGATTGACCGTCCATCCTTCGACCTCTTCAGAAACACTTCAATATTGAACCGTGGGTGTTGTATGAAAACTTTCCTCGCCTCCTGACCACAGAGGTGGTTTGAGAGGTAATCATCAGTGAAGCCGGGAAACAAGGATGTGCATAAATATCTTCTCTATATTGGAAATGGGGAAAAGGAATAAAAAAGGTAAGGTATAATAGTTAGTACCATCTTGTAAACCTCAGTGCTTCCCATTGTTTTCCTGCAACACATATAAGGTAGTTAGTCATCAGGTTAAGTAAGGGTTCGCATGCTATCAGTAAAATATGTTGATGATAAATAAGCACATTGCAGATTCATCAGATTTATTCAAGCCACATGGAAAACCCATTTATCCAAACCAAGCATGATTAAGAACTAGGAAATATAGCACTTGTATATGTTTCTCATGTATTAAATGCAGCCAAATTCGATTTATTCCTCACATGGTATACAATAACAGAATGCGGCCACAACAATTGAACATCGCATTGCAAAATTGAACCAAGCAGTTAACTAAACACCACAACAAATGAATCAAACGTTAACTGAGCACCACATTGCACAATATAACATACTCCTAATAGAAGATCAGACAGTTAACCAAACCAAGCATGCTTAACAACTTGGAAATATAGTAATTGTAATTTTTTCTCATGTATTTAGTACAGCCAAATTCGATTTATTCCTCACATGATATACAATAACAGAATGCAGCCACAACAATTGAACATCGCATTGCAGAATTGAACGAAGCAGTTAACTAAACACCACAACAAATAAACCAAACGTTAACTGAGCACCACATTGCACAATATAACATACTGTAATAGAAGATCAGACAGTTAACCAAACCAAGCATGCTTAACAACTTGGAAATATTGCACCCTGAAGAATTGAACATCACATTTGCAGAATTGAACCAAACAGTTAACTGAACACCACATTGCACGACATATAGAACATATACACTATAGAAGAAGATTGCATGGTAAAAGTAGATAGCACAATTCACTAGAATTTGTTAAGGAAAGGCAGTAGCTAGCAAACTGAACATGGGTCCTTATAGTGAGCTAATAAGACAAGCTACTCCTCATTGTCGGAGATATCGATGACGATTGGCTCCTTGGACATGGAAGAGGGCGAGGCCTCTGCATAGTGGGTGCCCTCGTTGTAGCGGTGAGTTGCCTGAGCCGCTCCGGGCACCAACCTGCTAGCTCTCGAGATGAGGTAAGCACGTGCACGCTGAGAAAACATCTCGTAGTCTTCGTCGAAGGCACCGACAGTGGCCTTGATAAAACGCCACGAACTATCGTTTAAATCAGCCAACCGCGTCGTGGCATCGGCGCAAGCGTCAACGGTGGCCTCGATGGCGAGGTGCTCCTCCAAGATCTGGGGGTCGGCACGAATGGCAGCCATCACGACCTCATCCGCGCGTGCGGCCGCGATTTGCTTCTCCGCTGACAAATGCTCCTTGAGATCCTAGCTATACTGCGTGCATCATTGCTTAGGCCAGAGCTTATTGATACGTCTCCGTCGTATCTACTTTTCCACACACTTTTGCCCTTGTTTTGGACTCTAACTTGCATGATTTGAATGGAACTAACCCGGACTGACGCTGTTTTCAGTAGAATTGCCATGGTGTTATTTATGTGCAGAAACAAAAGTTCTCAGAATGACCTGAAACTTCACGGAGATTATTTTTGGAAATAATAAAAAATATTGGTGAAAGAATCAATGTCAGGGGCCCCACACCCTGGGCACGAGGGTGGGGGGCGCGCCCCCTGCCTCGTGGGCCCCCTGGAGCTCCATCGACCTCAACTCCAACTCCATATGTTCATGTTCGGGGAGAAAAAAATCAGAGAGAAATATTCATCACGTTTTAAGATACGGAGCCGCCGCCAAGCCCTAAACTCTCTCGGGAGGGCTGATCTGGAGTCCGTTCGGGGCTCCGAAGAGGGGAATCCATCGCCATCATCATCATCAACCATCCTCCATCACCAATTTCATGATGCTCATCGCCGTGCGTGAGTAATTCCATTGTAGGCTTGCTGGACGGTGATGGGTTGGATGAGATTTATCATGTAATCGAGTTAGTTTTGTTAGGGTTTGATCCCTAGTATCCAATATGTTCTGAGATTGATGTTGCTTTGACTTTGCTATGCTTAATGCTTGTCACTAGGGCTCGAGTGCCATGATTTCAGATCTGAACCTATTATGTTTTCATGAATATATGTGAGATCTTGATCCTATCTTGCAAGTCTATAGTCACCTACTATGTGTTATGATCCGGCAACCCCGAAGTGACAATAATCGGGACCACTCCCGGTGATGACCTTAGTTTGAGGAGTTCATGTATTCACTCTGTGTTAATGCTTTGGTCCGGTACTCTATTAAAAGGAGGCCTTAATATCCCTTAGTTTTCGCTGGGACCCCGCTGTCACGGGAGGGTAGGACAAAAGATATCATGCAAGTTCTTTTCCATAAGCACGTATGACTATATTTGGAATACATGCCTACATTATATTGATGAATTGGAGCTAGTTCTGTGTCACCCTATGTTATGATTGTTACATGATGAACCGCATCTGGCATAATTCTGCATCACTGATCCAATGCCTACGAGCTTTTCACATATTGTTCTCCGCTTATTTACTTTTTCGTTGCTACTATTACAATCACTACAAAACCCAAAAATATTAATTTTTCTATCGTTACCGTTACTTCCATATTACTTTACTACTAAACACTTTGCTGCAGATACTAAGTTATCCAGGTGTGGTTAAATTGACAACTCAACTGCTAATACTCGAGAATATTCTTTGGCTCCCCTTGTGTCGAATCAATAAATTTGGGTTGAATACTCTAGCCTTGAAAACTGTTGCGATCCCCTATACTTGTGGGTTATCAAGACTATATTCTGGCGCCGTTGCCGTGGAGCATAGCTCTATTCTTTGAGTCACTTGGGATTTATATCTTCTGGTCACTATGAAGAACTTGAAAGACGAGAAAACAAAGATTTATCCCTCAACTACGAGGGGAGGTAAGGAACTGCCATCTAGCTCTGCACTTGATTCATCTTCTGTTTTGAGTAAGCTTGCGACACCTAAACCTGCTGCTGCTATTAATTCTGATATGTCGCATGTTATTGATGATGCCACTTCTGCTATGCATGATACTTATGATGAAACTATTTCTATGCTTGATACTACTGTGCCACTTGGTGAATTTCTTGATGAACAACTTGCTAGGGCTAGAGAGAATGAAATTATTGAAACTGATAATATTCATGAGAGTGATGATGAAGGCTCTTCCAATAAATATGAATTACCTGTTGTGCCTGAGGGCTATGTTATGGATGAAGAAACTGCTAGAGACTTTCTTGCTTGCAATGATAGAAGTGATCTTAAGAAATTATTAGCTAAGCTGAAACAAAAAAAAACTCTGAATGCTAGAATGAAATATGATCCTTCTTATGCTACTTCACCTATCTTTGTTACTAATAAGGATTATGAATTCTCTATTGATCCTGATATAATCACTTTGGTTGAATCTGATCCTTTCTATGGCTATGAATCCGAAACTGTTGTGGCACATCTTACTAAATTAAATGATATAGCCACCCTGTTCACTAATGATGAGAAATCTCGCTACTATTATATCCTTAAGATATTTCCGTTCTCATTAAAGGGTGATGCTAAGATATGGTTTAATTCTCTTGATCCTGGTTGTGTGCGTAGTCCCCAGGATATGATTTATTACTTCTCTGCTAAATATTTCCCTGCTCATAAGAAACAAGCTGCTTTAAGGGATATATATAATTTTGTGCAAATTGAAGAAGAGAGTCTCCCACAAGCTTGGGGGAGGCTTCTCCAATTACTTAATGCTTTGCCTGAACATCCTCTTAAGAAAGATGAAATACTTGATATGTTTTATAATGGACTAACCAATGCTTCCAGAGACCACCTGGATAGTTGTGCTGGTTGTGTTTTCAGGGAAAGAACACCAGATGAATCTGAAATTCTATTGAATAATATGTTGACCAATGAAAATAATTGAAAACTTCCTGAGCCAGCTCCTGAACCAACTCCTAAGCCAACTCCGAAGAAAATAGGTGTTCTATTTCTCAGTCCTGAAGATATAAGAGGCAAAGAAATCTATGAAAGAAAAGGGTATTAAAGCTGAAGATGTTAAGAATTTACCTCCTATTGAAGAAATACATGGTCTTAATTTACCGCCTGTTGAAGAAATATAGATCTTAATTCATCACCTATTGAAGAAACACATGGTCTTGATAACCCGACACAGGTAGTAAAGGTAAATTCTCTCTATAGATATGATAAAGCTGAAATCCCTCCTACTAAGTTTGCTAGCCAATGTTTGGATGAGTTTGATAACTTTAGGGTTAAGCAAGAAGACTTTAATGCTTATTTTTGTAGACAATTAAAACAAAATGCTTATATGATTGAACACTTGGGTGATTATATGTCTAGAGTTAAAGGTGAACTTCAACTCATTAGTAAACATGCTTCTGTGGTTACCACTCAAGTAGAACAAGTACTTAAAGCTCAGAATGATTTGCTTAATGAATTGAATAGTAAAAATAATGACTATGCTGTTAGAGTGGCTTCTAGAACTGGTAGAATGACTCAGGAACCTTTGTATCCTGAAGGCCATCCTAAGAGAATTGAGAAATATTCTCAGAGAAATAATTTAGATGCACCTAGTCCTTCTAAAAATAAGAAAAAGAAAAATGTTAGGACTTTGCATGCTTCTAGTGAACCTATTGCTGAACCACCTGAGAATCCAAATGATATTTCTATCTCTGATGCTGAAACACAATCTGGTAATGAACATGAACCTAGTAATAATGCTAATGATGATGCTCAACCTAGCAATGATAATGATGTAGAAATTGAACCTGCCGTTGATCTTGATAACCCACAATCAAAGAATCAATGTTATGATAAGAGAGACTTTGTTGCTAGGAAACACGGTAAAGAAAGAGAACCATGGGTTCAGAAACCCATGCCTTTTCCTCCCAAACCATCCAAGAAAAAAGGATGATGAGGATTTTGAGCGCTTTGCTGAAATGATTAGACCTATCTTTTTGCGTATGCGTTTGACTGATATGCTCAAAATGAATCCTTATGCTACATACATGAAAGAAATTGTTACTAATAAAATAAAGATACCGGAAGCTGAAATTTCCACCATGCTTGCTAATTATACTTTTAAGGGTGGAATACCTAAGAAACTTGGATATCCAGGAGTACCCACTATACCATGCTCCATTAAAAGAAATTATGTTAGAACTGCTTTATGTGATCTTGGAGCCAGTGTTAGTGTTATGCCTCTCTCTTTATATCGTAGACTTGATTTGGATAAGTTGACACCTACTGAAATATCTTTGCAAATGGCCGATAACTCAACCGCTATACATGTCAGTATTTGTGAGGATGTGCCTGTTGTGGTTCCAAATGTTACTATTTTAACGGACTTTGTTATTCTTGATATTCCCAAGGACGATAGTACGTCTATTATTCTTGGAAGACCCTTTTTGAATACTGCAGGGGCTGTTATTGATTGCAACAAAGGCAATGTCACTTTTCATGTTAATGGTAATGAGCATGCAGTACACTTTCCGAGGAAACAACCTCAAGTCCACAGTATCAATTCTATTGGAAACATTCCATCGATTAATTTTGGAGGTTTTAAATTTCCTCTTCCTACTGTCAAAAAGAGATATGATATTCTTATTATTGGGGATGTGCATATCCCCGTTGAGGTAACATACTATTATTCAAAATTTCTCCGGTTTCATATTATTCGAAATGAGTTTGTTAACAAGACCTGATCAACCTTGTTAGTGGATTCCTTTTGATGAGCATGAGATGGATGAAACTAGAAGGCACAACCTTCTGTATCCTCTTTTTACTTTCTGTTATTTAGTTGAAATAAAGTAAAAATAATATTTTTCTGTCTGTTTTCTAAATTATCCGTGCAATATAAAAATACCCCGAAAATAAAAGTTCTCCAAATGCCCTGCCAATTTAATATGATTTTTTCTGAAATATTTGAGAATATTTGGCACTGAGAACACAACAGGGGGAGCAAGCACGTGGGCACGAGGGTCCAGGGTGCGCCCACCCCCCTGGGCGTGCCCCTGCCTCGTGGGCCCATGGTGGCTCCCCTGCACACCCACACACTTCTTCCTCCCAAAAAAATCACCAACCAGATCAAGCACAAGTTCTAGCTCATTTTGCTGCGATTTTCGATCTCCTTTCTCAAAGCACCTCTCACAAAACGGCTTTAGGGGATTGTTCCTTGGTATGTGACTCCTCCATTGGTCCAATTAGTTTTTGTTCTAGTGCTTTATTCATTGCAAATTTGTGTTGCCTAGGTAACCATGTTCTTGAGCTTGCATGTCAATTTTATATGGTTCCAAGTTGTTCTAATGCATGATATAGGCTCTAGGCACTTGTAGGAGTAGTTGCTATCAATTTTGTTGAGCTTGGTTCACTTTTATTTGAAGTTACTAAAAATTTCAGAAAATGATGAAGAGATTTTTGAGCGGTTCGTCGAGCCGAAGCTCGAAGGAAAAACAAAGTGAAGAAGAAGAGAGGCCCAAATATAATCTGCCTCGTACCGCGGAAGTTTGGCCGCGTGAATGGCCTTGTGATGATTTCTTGAGAGCAGCCGGGATTTATGATGATTTTTATGAATTGGTTGAGAATGCAGGCCTCACCGACTTCCTCCGCAACCAACACGAACAGTATCTCTTACTCACCAATACCTTTGGGCAAAATTTTCATTTCCATTCTAGGAGGTCACCACCTACGGTGGATTTTTATTTATATGATGAGTATAAGGAGATGGCCCTTCATGAATTCTATAGAGTTTCCAAGTTACCTTTTCCGGGTATCATAGAGGAACCACATAGTAACGATGTGGAGGGGTTTATTGATACAATTGCTATAGGGGAAACTAGGAAGGTTTCCGATGCAAGAATTACTAGCAAACATTTTCCTGTTCTACGTTACTTTGCAATATTTGCTAGTAGATGCTTAATTGGTCGCGGAAACTGTGACAACCTTAGTGCCCCTGATATTGTTATTTTGTGCCATGCCTTGTTCCGTGATGACACATTTAGTATGGGCGCTATTGTTGCAAAGCGGTTAAATCTTAACCATACTAAGGGCCCCATCTTGGGAGGCATCTTCGCCTCGTGCCTCGCTGCACATTATAACATACCTATTAGGCACTATGAGAAAGAAGAAAAGTTGCTGCCTACTGCTTATTTAGATTATAAGAGTATGGTAGCGCATGATTTTATTGTTAAGAATAGGGAAAGGGAGCTTAAATATAAACTGTTATTTGATAAAAATCACCCTGAGACTATTACCTTGCCTACTTCTTCCTTGTTTGATTTGTTTGCAGGCAAGTATCTCGTTCCGCTAGCGGCCATCCACGCCTATAGGAACCCTACATCAGCTACAGAGCCAGAGCCGGAACCACAAATTGATCCTCCACGACAGTCTAATTACCAGTGGGATCCAGAGGCGATTGCCAACCAGTGGCAATTCGAGGCTTCATCTCAGTACAATCCCAACTATAACCTTGTATATCCGCCAGGCCATCCGTGGCAATAGACCAACTTAGGCCAAAAGCCTAAGCTTGGGGGAGTACGTATCTCTCACCCACATTACATTCATATTTACACACTCATTGCTAGTTGTCGGTGCTCATACTCTTTCACTGTAATATCCATGCTAGTTTATTTTCCTTTTTATGCTTTCTTCTTGTGTGTTTGATAAACCTTAAGAAAAACAAAAAAAATAATGGTAGCTTTCAGTTAGTTTACTTTTCTTTCTTGTAGTAATAATTGAAAGAAAACCCAAAAGATTTCCCGTCCTTCTTTTGCTTGTTGGGAGCTTTCCTGTGTAAATAGTTTCATTTCATTTCTTTTCTTTGGGGGTCTATAGGAGAAGACCATGATTACAATTGTTGAAGTGGCTCTTATATGCATTATTGTTGATTTAACCAAGAGCCCATATTGCCTTGTCTTCTCCTGTTTATTGAATGCTCGCAGATTCCATCTTAGTCCAATGCACGTGCACTATTATTATTATTCACATCGTTCGGTCGTGCAAGTGAAAGGCAATTATGACGATATATGATGCAATGATTGAGATGAGAGAAGCTGGTATGAACTCGACCTCTCTTGTTTTTGTAAATATGATTAGTTCATCGTTCCTGATTCAGCCTATTATGAATAAACATGTTTGCAATGACAATTAGAGATTATAGTTACTTATTCCATGCTTAATTAGCTAGGAGTTTATAATGGTTTACCTTGCGTGCCAACATTCTAGTAAAATGGTTGTTATGTGGTATGATGGGGTGGTATCCTCCTTTGAATGATTCAAGTAACTTGACTTGGCACATGTTCACGCATGTAGTTGAAACAAAATCAACATAGCCTTCACGATATTTATGTTCATGGGGGATTATATCCTACTCATGCTTGCACCCAATGTTTATTAATTTTAATGCATGTTCATGACTGTTGTCGCTCTCTAGTTGGTCGCTTCCCAGTCTTTTGCTAGCCTTCACTTGTACTAAGTGGGAATACTGCTTGTGCATCCAATCCCTTAAACCCCAAAGTTATGCCATATGAGTCCACTATACCTTCCTATATGCGGTATCTACCTGCCATTCCAAGTAAATTTGTATGTGCCAAACTCTAAACCTTCAAATGAAATTCTGTTTTGTATGCTTGAATAGCTATCAACTAGGGCTGTCCGTATCTTCCATGCTAGGCGGGTTATTCTCAAGAGGAGTGGACTCTGCTCCTCACTCACGAGAAAATGGCTGGTCACCGGGATGCCCAGTCCCATGCTTAATGCAACTCAAATCAAATTAATTGCAAACAAAACTCCCCCGGGACTGTTGTTAGTTGGAGGCACTCGTTGTTTCAAGCAAGCCATGGACTGATGTTTGTTGGTGGAGGGGGAGTATAAACTTTACCATTCTATTTGGGAACCGCCTATAATGTTTGTGGCATGGAAGATATCGCCATCTCTTGGTTGTTATGTTGACAACGAAAGTATGCCGCTCAAAATATTATTTATCTCTATTTCAAAATCGAGCTCTGGCACCTCTACAAATCCCTGCTTCCCTCTACGAAGGGCCTATATATTTACTTTTCATGTTGAGTCATCACCATCTTATTAAAAAGCACCAGCTGGAGAGCACCGCTGTCATTTGCATGCATTACTATTAATTTATATTGGGTATGACTATGACTGGATCTCTTTTACCATGAATTACAATGTTTAGTCAGTCCTTGATCTTTAAAGGTGAACTGCATTTATGTTTTGTGGTCTCAGAAAGGGCTAGCGAGATGCCATCTTGTTATATCATATTATGATTGTTTTGAGAAAGTGTTGTCATCCGAGATTTATTATTATTGCTCGCTAGTTGATTATGCCATTGACATGAGTAAACATGAGACCTAAATGTTATTGTGAATATGGTTAGTTCATAATCTTTGCTGAAAACTTGAATGCTGGCTTTACATATTTACAACAACAAGAGCAAACAGAGAGTTTGTAAAAGTTTTCTTTATCACTTTCAGTTTATCAACTGAATTGCTTGAGGACAAGCAAAGGTTTAAGCTTGGGGGAGTTGATACGTCTCCGTCGTATCTACTTTTCCAAACACTTTTGCCCTTGTTTTGGACTCTAACTTGCATGATTTGAATGGAACTAACCCGGACTGACGCTGTTTTCAGCAGAATTGCCATGGTGTTATTTATGTGTAGAAACAAATTCTCGGAATGACCTGAAACTTCACGGAGATTATTTTTGGAAATAATAAAAATATTGGCAAAAAATCAATGTTAGGGGGCTCACACCCTGGGCACGAGGGTTGGGGGCGCGCCCTACCCCCTGGGCGCGCCCCCTGCCTCGTCATGAGCCCCCTGGAGCTCCATCGACCTCAACTCCAACTCCATATATTCATGTTCGGGGAGAAAAAAATCAGAGAGAAAGATTCATCGCATTTTACGATACGGAGCCGCAGCCAAGCCCTAAACTCTCTCGGGAGGGCTAATCTGGAGTCCGTTCGGGGCTCCGGAGAGGGGAATCCGTCGCCATCGTCATCATCAACCATCCTCCATCACCAATTTCATGATGCTCACCGCCGTGCGTGAGTAATTCCATCGTAGGCTTGCTGGACAGTGATGGGTTGGATGAGATTTATCATGTAATTGAGTTAGTTTTGTTAGGGTTTGATCCCTAGTATCCATTATGTTCTGAGGTTGATGTTGCTATGACTTTGCTATGCTTAATGCTTGTCACTAGGGCCCGCGTGCCATGATTTCAGATCTGAACCTATTATGTTTTCATGAATATATGTGAGTTCTTGATCCTATCTTGCAAGTCTATAGTCACCTACCATGTGTTATGATCCGGCAACCCCGAAGTGACAATAAGCGGGACCACTCCCGGTGATGACCTTAGTTTGAGGAGTTCATGTATTCACTATGTGTTAATGCTTTGGTCTGGTACACTATTAAAAGGAGGCCTTAATATCCCTTAGTTTCCGCTAGGACCCCGCTGTCACGGGAGGGTAGGACAAAAATGTCATGCAAGTTCTTTTCCATAAGCACGTATGACTATATTCGGAATACATGCCTACATTATATTGATGAATTGGAGCTAGTTCTGTGTCACCCTATGTTATGATTGTTACATGATGAACCGCATCTGGCATAATTCTCCATCACCGATCCAATGCCTACGAGCTTTTCACATATTGTTCTCCGCTTATTTACTTTTTTGTTGCTACTGTTACAATCACTACAAAACCCAAAAATATTACTTTTGCTATCGTTACCATTACTTCCATATTACTATGCTAATAAACACTTTGCTGCAGATACTAAGTTATCCAGGTGTGGTTGAATTGACAACTCAACTGCTAATACTTGAGAATATTCTTTGGCTCCCCTTGCGTCGAATCAATAAATTTGGGTTGAATACTCTACCCTCGAAAACTGTTGCGATCCCCTATACTTGTGGGTTATCACTTATTTGGTGGAGGGGTTAGTGATTTGGGTGGAAGGTGTCGCGCTCGCGTCGGCGGCCGGGGCATGTGGGATGTGGAAGGAGGAGGAGGATGGGGGTCGGGTGTGGATTACCTGCCTGGATAGGCAAGGCCGAGCAGTGTGAAGGAGGGTCGCCAGCGAGGAGGCGACGCTGCAAGCAAGGATTGAAGGTTTCAACTTGAAAAGGAAGGAGGAAATAGGGGAAATGTGGCTTTTGGTAAGGGGGAGGGGACGCGGAGGTAGATATTTCCATGGAAGCCAAAAATTTGGAATTGCTTCAGCGAAAAAACTGGCATGCAAAGTGTCATCAGACACGGTCCCTTATTCAGAGCGGGCTTTGGACTGTAGTGGTCGCACCTTCTCGCGTAAGCCGTATGCGTACTATACTCCGACGGTGCTCCAAGATATTTTGTGCTGCATCTCACATGGTTGGTTATAATAAACTGTGTGGGATCTACTTGATTTTTCGTCTTGATTTGAATTACATAATGGGGTCACAACGGCCATGGACGGTGTTTGAATTGCTAGACCTTTTATCTGCAGTGAACATGCAACTATATGTGTGTCATAAAAGAATTGGAATTATGCAGGGTTCATTTGGACATTTTTATGCATTAACTGAGTTTTCAATGCATTTATGTGCATAATTCAAATTTGAACTACATGCACATGCTCCAGTGCATATAAATTGGTTGAAAAATCAAATCTTTGTCCTTGGGTGCATGCTTAGGTCCCATGCAAGAAATGGGAATGAATGTCAAACACCCTGACACCGTCACTCGGCCGCAAACATTGAGATACCTTGTCTTTAAATTCTAGTAAATCCAAAACTAATCTGAAATTCATGAAACTTGGCATGCTATCATGGAGCGGCATCAACATGTCATGGTAAATTTTTGTCCCATTTGGGGCAGGTTTGAGTATATGCTTCTCACAAACCAGAGCTTCTCACAACAAGCATGATAGTTTCGCTAGGGAACGCCCCACCTTTGGGGATGAAACGATATCCATTGCCTCTTATTGCTTTCAAGAAATTTCTCATGTCAACATAGAACAACAGGAGTGTTGTGTTATTTTTTGTGATTTTTCGAGGTTCGTTTGGACATTTTTTACGCATTAACTGAGTTATCAATGCAATTATGTACATAATTCAAATTTGAACTAAATGCACATGCTCTCTAATGCATATAAATTGATTGAAAATTCGAATCTGTGTCCTTGGTTGCATGCTTCCAGTGCAAGAAAAGGGAATGAATGTCAAACACCCTACCACGGTCACTCGGCCGCAAACATTGAGATACCTGGTTTTTAAATTCTAGTAAATCCAAAGCTCTTCTGAAATTCATGAAACTTGGCATGCCATCATGGAGCGGCATCAACATGCTGTGGTAATTTTTTTGTCCCATTTGGGGCAGGTTTGGGGATATGCTTCTCACAAACAAGAGCTTCTCACAACAAGCATGATGGTTTCACTAGGGAACGCCCCACCTTTGGGGATGAAACGATATCCATTGCCTCTTATTGCTTTCAATTTTTTTCTCATGTCAACATACAACAACAGGAGTGTGGTGTCGATTTTTGGGATTTTTCGGTGTTCATTTGGACATTTTTATGCATTAATTGAGTTTTTAATGCATTTATGTGCATAATTCAAATTTGAACTACATGCACATGCTCTAATGCATATAAATTGGTTAAAAAATCAAATATGTGTCCTTGGGTGCATGCTTAGGTCCCATGCAAGAAATGGGAATGAATGTCAAACACCAGGGCACGATCACTCGGCCGCAAACATTGAGATACCTGGTTTTTAAATTATAGTAAATCCAAAACTCATCCGAAATTCATGAAACTTGGCATGCTATCATGGGGCGGCATCAACATGCCGTGGTAAATTTTTTGTCCCATTTGGGGCAGGTTTGGGGATATGCTTCTCACAAACCGGAGCTTCTCGCAACAAGCGTGATGGTTTCGGTAGGGAAGGTCCCACTTTTGGGGACGAAATGATATCGATTGCCTCTTATTGCTTTCAATTTTTTTCTCGTGTAAACATAGAACAACATGAGTGTTGTGTCAATTTTTGGGATTTTTTGGGGTTCGTTTGGACATTTTTATGCATTAATTGAGTTGTTAATGCATTTATGTGCATAATTCAAATTTGAACTACATGCACATGCTCTAATGCATATAAATTGGTTGAAAATTCAAAAATGTGTCCTTGGGTGCATGCTTAGGTCCCATATAAGAAATTGGAATGAATTTCAAAACCAGGGCAACGTTGATTGCCGGTAAAACATTGAGATACTTTGTTTTTGTAAATGCAAAACTCGTCTGAAATTCATGTAACTTGACATGCTTTCATGGAATGCATCAACATGCCGTCGTAATTTTTTTGTCCCATTTGTGGCAGGTTTGGGTATATGCTTCTCACAACAAGCATGATGGTTTTGGTAGGGAACGCCCCACCTTTGGGGACGAAACGATATCCTTTGCCTCTTATTGCTTTCAAAAAATTTCTCGTGCCAACATGGAACAACAGGAGTGTTGTGTTATTTTTTTGTGATTTTTCGGGGTTTGTTTGGACATTTTTATGCATTAAGTGAGTTTTCGATGCATTTATGTGCATAATTCAAATTTGAACTACATGCACATGCTCCAGTGCATATAAATTGGTTGAAAAATCAAATCTTTGTCCTCGGGTGCATGCTTAGGTCCCATGCAAGAAATGGGAATGAATGTCAAACACCCTGCCACCGTCACTCGACTGCAAACATTGAGATACCTGGTTTTTAGATTCTAGTAAATGGAAAACTCGTCTGAAATTCGTGAAACATGGCATGCTATCATGGAGCGGCATCAACATGCCGTGGTAAATTTTTTGTCCCATTTGGGGCAGGTTTGGGTATATGCTTCTCACAAACCATAGCTTCTCACAACAAGCATGATGGTTTCGGTAGGGAACGCCCCACCTTTGGGGACGAAACGATATCCATTGCCTCTTATTGCTTTCAAAAAACTTCTCGTGTCAACATAGAACAACAGGAGTGTTGTGTTATTTTTTTGTGATTTTTCGGGGTTCATTTGGACATTTTTATGCATTAACTGAGTTCTCAATGCATTTATGTGCATAATTCAAATTTGAACTACATGCACATGCTCCAGTGCATATAAATTGGTTGAAAAATCTAATCTTTGTCCTTGGGTGCATGCTTAGCTCCAATGCAAGAAACGGGAATGAATTTCAAACACCAGGGCACCGTTGATTGCCGACAAAACATTGAGTTACTTTGTTTTTAAATTCTAGTAAATCCAAAACTCATCTGAAATTCATGAAACTTGGCATGCTATAATGGAATGGCACCCAACATGCTGTGGTATTTTTCGTGTCCATTTTGAGAGAAGCGCACTCGAATAACAGCCAACAAAGGCATTTTGAAAAAAATAGGTGCCCACTTTAATATCTCAAACGTTTGTATAATTCAAATCGTGTGTGTTATGTTAACCATTCACATGATGCCATGTGCCTTGGTTTTAATGGCTACAGGTTTTAATGGCTCTTGATCGCATACGTTTTAGATAGAACACCCGTATGCAAAGTGAGAGCAGGATTTGTGCATCTCTTGAACACAAACGGTTCTTTTGGCTGACCCGTGTGAACCACGTACAAACAATTTGGTGCAATTTGCATCTGTCATATTGGGTATGTTGCCATTTGTCAAACAAGAAAGATTGGCATTTGTTGATATAGTAACATTGCCATTTGCCAACCTTGTAACACTGCGATTTGTCAAAATATGAAGCTAAAAATCACTTGTAGTATCTAAGTTTTGCAACTAAAATTCAGTAATTAAGCATAGATGGAGGCGAGGAGGCATCAGCCGGGCGTGCAGTGGGTGGTGCAGTACTATTCGATTTGACAGCGGGCGGCGCAGTTCCCGATACGGCTTTAATGCAGACGAGTGAAAGGGTAGCGGTTCCTGAAATTTTGAACGGCCAATGATGCATCCTCCTTCAATTAGCATCGTGTGAATGCATGAGGGAAGTAATGGGAGGAGGACCAGGAAAAGAGGCAGCACGATGTGAATGCAACGCAGTTTGCACTCATATAAAGCCGCCCCTCCATTCCAATGCATCTACTACATTGTACGCACCTAAGCATTTGCCTAAGCACCTACACTAATAAGCACAAAAGTGCTCACTCCAGACCCATGGCGGCGATGCGCGCGAGCGGCCAATGGCTGTGCCAAATGGTCCACGACGCTGGCCTGCGGCATGGCACCGTGGATCGTCTCCACACGGTGTTGGCGACCGGCAGGTGGATGGCCACCGTCAACGCCAGCTACTACTCTCAGTACGACCAGATGATCGTTTGCACCACCAACAGGTTCATCGTCGTCAAGAAGCTCGCGGAGGACATCGCCGTACTCCCCCAGCACGCGCGCCTGGGCTCCTCATTGCCTGCCACCCTAATCGGCCTCCATGGTCCGAACCTCTTTCAAGCACTGGTGGTCCTGTGACTGCCCGTCGACGCCACGAAGAATGTCCACCTGGAGGTCGCGCTCGCCGCGAGGCGCCTTGCCCTGCAAGAAACCATAGACCTACACATCCATGTGTACAAGTGAATCGTGTACATAGGTATCTTCAAGGCCAGTGAGGACTCTACGACGTTGGCCTTCTTCAACCGGCTGGAAGCCTTGGATGCCTTAGCTGAGAAGCACCTTGACCTCGCCACAAAAGTCGCCGCTCCTTAGTCGCCGGACGGTGGCCCGGCGCACTGAGTTGAATAGGAGGAGGTCATACGTTGATGGATGCATCTTTCTTCTTGCCTCCTGTAACCACCACTGCGATTGCATCATCATGGCCTTAATTCTTGTTGTGCTATTGCATTCTCGTTCTAGTCAATACAAACATGTGCGATCCCTTTGCTTAATTATATGCATCACTGTAACTAGTACTCCATCCGTCAATTTATAAGTTGTGCTGCCAGTGTTTGGGGCCGACACACGATCACGCACGTTCATGTGCATTCGATTGAACCGTAAGTTGAACCGTTTATGTTCTCTTCCCTAATCGAAAATAGTTCATTCGACTGAACCATATTCCATATATCACACACACCTTGATCTGGCTGACCATTTCTGTTGCTTTCCCTAATAGCAAACAGTTCATCGGAGCGAACCTTGTGCCATATATCACACACATTAATATGGCTGCCTGTTTCTGTTGTTCTGTCTAATCGCAAACAGTTCGTGTGGATCAATCGTATGCCCTGCTTCGCACATGCAACTAAAATCTGAACCGTGTTTGATGCATCCGTCATCGCAAACGTTTTGCACCTTTTTGACGGTTTTTTTACACCACCGTTTGCGATTATGGCATCGCACACAGTTTCGTCGAAGGGTCTCTGATCGTAGTGTCGCGTTAGCAGCATCCTGTAGTAGTGAATTCCCATGAGTACCGATGGTGAAATTTTTAGGCCTAAATACTGGATTTGATTCTCATTTCTGGCATTCTTCATGAACCTATCAAGGAGAACATTTCAATACTAATTGCTGCACAGGTTTTCTCAACACCGGCTAGCAAGAAGAGAGTATGATTTTTTTAATGCTCAGTGTTGTAAGCTTGATTCACGAGGAGCTTCTCACTATTGTACATGTAGTTTGTGAGTAATAGAAATAAATCCTATTTCTTCATTCTTCTCATGTACATCTGATTCATCTCCCACTAATCAGTAGAGTTCAGTTATGTTCTTCTATATTAGGAAGTCAGCATCTTCTAAAACAAATTTTGTTAGCTACTCAAACTTATTTTGTTCCTATGTTTCTGATAATTATTTTTATACAAACACGTGTACAATAGAGCCTGCAGAACCTGCATTGGACCATGCTCATTTGCTATGTCCATTTCTTTCAAAGAGTCCTGATTCCTACACATTCATAAATACGATTTAGTGTGCTATTACATTTCCTAGAATCAGACGCTATATTTTCTGTGGGAATTCGTTGACACAGTTCCTTACAAAAGTTGTATCCTCGAAATGGGCAAACGGCTCTATGTAATTCTATCACCTATTCTGATTTTGAGACAAGTATACCAGTTATCTTTTTCCTTCTAGCAAGGTACCATATACAATACATATTATGAAATTCTCCTTTGCCTTCCAGATCAACCAAATAGGCATATTTTTAACAAATGGAGGGAATTCGTTTGTCAATAAAAATAGATTTGTCACAGGGGATAGTATCTTATTTCTTCAGTATAAGCAAATGAACAGTGCGATGAAGTTAACAGCTCTCTATCCTTATTCCTCTTATTCATTGTGTATTTTCCCATTTTATACATGTAACAATGATGAATGATAATGAACTTAGACTTGGTGTAAGGAGAGTCATTCTGTTTCTTGGAACAAAACAACCCTCTATCCTTATTTCTCCGAAAACCTTTCAGGCGATACTCACACCATATGATTCCTTGAAGCATAGAAGTATTTTTTTTCACATCTATTACAATCCAATATTTGTTAGTTAATCATATTCTTTATATTCGTAAGTAGTATAAAGTTGCCACAAAATTGGTAATATGATTTTGGATTATACATTATATATGTCGACAAGGAGGTTAATGGTGATCAATAAACTAGAAGTATGAAATAGCACTGCATATATTTGTTGATTTTTAATTTGAGCCTTTCAACTCAACTAAACAATTTATTTGTACAATATTTACTGACTTTTACCTCTTGTTTTGCAGGATATCTGGAATGATTGCAAGTATTAGTGAAGTAGTCCACGTTAGGTGGACTGGCTCAAAATGGAGAAGCATTATTGTATTAAGCATTTAAGCTCTAAGCAATTTAGAACGTCAATGTATTGGGGCTCCCTTGCAATATTTCAGAGAACTATATTTTTCGGACATTTTATATTGCCTCACGATGAGACTTGAAAGTTCTGGTCCGGCCTGATGTGTTTGTGAGGACATGTCCCCACATTGGTGCAATATTTGGGGGTTTGGGGATAGCTCTGACATATGGCAACAATTTGGGGGATCCGATTAGGTATTGTTTCTCTATATTTCTATCTATCTCTCTATTTTAGTTGCTAATAGAATAATGAACAATCAATAAGACTAATCTTATAGACTTATGTTCTCCTCAATCCGACTGTATTTTTCAAGTTTTGTGCTAAAATGGGAAAAAATATATGTTGTAAACTTGTGACAACATATTTTCTGTGCAAATTTTAGCCTTGTTCACAATTGATGTTGCCTGTGATTCACCCTTATATTTGAGATTAAAGTCTGAGTGTATACTGAATTAGGCTTTCCCTTCGGTCAGTTTATGTCAGAGTTCACACTATAACACACTTTTCCTTTTGAGTCTGATGTGAGTTACTTTTGAATTGATACGCCAAATCAGACGTTATACCGCTCAAACAAACTAGAAGAAAATCATCAATGGATTCATCACAATATTATAAAAATACAAATAAATGTATAAACAATTTTTAACAATAAATGTTATCAAAGATTGATGCATTTACCTCTCCCAAGATAGGTAACATGTTCTAGAATATATGTTTTGATGCAGTAGTACCTAAATGGTGAATTGCGTGTTCTAGAATATAGGCAATTGCATATTGCAATCAAGTTCTTTTTTTATGGAATTGAGTTTCTGGTTGTAACTTGTTCGAACATTTGTTTAAAGGGAACAAAAGACTCCATGTGTTTGTCTTCAATTAATGGATAATAACAATGCACGTCCTTTTGTGAGAGGTATCTTAAGCATAAATAATAAAGGCATTCAAGTGTTATTATCACTAGCAAAAGTGCCCGTGCGTTACAACAGGAGAAAATAATATGACACACTCTTAATTTACAAAAAATGGTCTATAATTTGAGTATTTGTAGCTACGGCCCAAACAAAGATAGTTTTTGCCTACAAAAGCGCAAGTTCAAGATTCCACATGTCTTCTATTTAAACAAGGCTTGCATGTAGATTTAATACGTATATGAAAGAAAGACGAATAATGCATTGTTGATTAATATTGCACTCTAGATAGTATTTTTTTAAATGGTTAACAGGTGAAATAACATCATATTCAGATTCTATACATTTTTCTAATCAAATTCCATGTATAACATGTTAAATTTGGATTTACGATTTAGAAAATATGAGTATTTTAAAAAACATTTGATATGCACTGCGGGTTTAATGTCAGAAACATCAGGGGGTTTTCTGTAAAAGGCATGACGGACTAAGAATACCTATTTCCTTTATTAGTAGGTATAGATTTGTAATGCAGAGCACAATAAAGAGTCCAATGTTTTTGTAGCCCCTTCTTTATTTTGTGAATCAGATATGATAGTTCTTTCTATTATACGGTCGATTTTTTATTGAAATACATTGCAAGTGAAGTGGATTTTAAATTATTTTTGTGTGTTATTGGCTATCTTTTCTGTCCATGTTAAATTCAACATGCAACCAGTACAAATTTTACAAAGCCTGTGGCAACGCACGGGCAGTCTACTATTATCTTTAGAGAGGGAGTACTATCGACTACCCATATAAAAGCACGAGGTGCAGAGATCTACAACATTATCCTTTCCACCTAATGCTTTTCCTATTTGATTCAAAACACGTGTTTAGCAACCACGCCCCACTAATCTCCGGCATGGCTTTCCCACACGCCCCAAACCATTCGATACATGTGTCTCCCCTCTCACGTTGCTGGCCACCCCGGCCGCGACAGCCACAAAACCCCAGCACTGCCCGGGCGGGTAGTATAGTGCTTGCGCGACCCGCGCCATGGGTCGCTCAGGCTCCACGCGCTCCATCGGATCCACCCGCTCCAGCTCGCGAGACAGAGAGGGATGGGGCCAGCCAGCCTCCGTCCCAGATTTGGCTAGATCCAGCGGTCTGTCAGAGGTGCCGGACTCTCTACGTCCCCCTGGCTTGTCAAAGGCTTACTCCGGCTCGCCGCCGCGAATCCTGCTTCGGGGGGGGGGGGGGGGGGGCTCCCACGCTACAGCTGCCTTCTCCACTCCGGACACTGTGCGAGATCCCCTTCCTGGGCTGTAGCGCCTTAAGTCCATTGTAGTTCGCCCTACCCCCTGCGCAAGCCCTTCCTCTTCAAGCCATGGCGATGGATGGACGGATGTCCATGAAGGAAATATGCCCTAGAGGCAATAACAAAGTTGTTATTTATATTTCCTTATATCATGATAAATGTTTATTATTCATGCTAGAATTGTATTAACCAGAAACTTAGTACATGTGTGAATACATAGACAAAAAGAATGTCCCTAGTATGCCTCTACTTGACTAGCTCGTTAATCAAAGATGGTTGAGTTTCCTAGCCATAGACATGTGTTGTCATTTGATGAACGGGATCACATCATTAGAGAATGATGTGATGGACAAGACCCATCCGTTAGCTTAGCACTATGATCGTTTAGTTTATTGCTATTGCTTTCTTCATGAGTTATACATGTTCCTATGACTATGAGATTATGCAACTCCCGAATACCAGAGGAACACTTAGTGTTCTATGAAATGTCACAACGTAACTGGGTGATTATAAAGATGCTCTACAGGTGTGTCCGATGGTGTTTGTTGAGTTGGCATAGATCGAGATTAGGATTTGTCACTCCGATTGTCGGAGAGGTATCTCTGGGCCCTCTCGGTAATGCACATCACTATAAGCCTTGCAAGCAATGTGACTAATAAGTTAGGTGCGGGATGGTGTATTACGGAACGAGTAAAGAGACTTGCCGGTAACGAGATTGAACTAGGTATGATGATACCGATGATCGAATCTCGGGCAAGTAACATACCGATGACAAAGGGAACAACGTATTGTTATGCGGTTTGACCGATAAAGATCTTCGTAGAATATGTAGGAGCCAATATGAGCATCCAGGTTCCGCTATTGATTATTGACCGGAGATGTGTCTTGGTCATGTCTACATAGTTCTCGAACCCGTAGGGTCCGCATGCTTAACATTCGATGACGATTGGTATGATGAGTTTATGTGATTTGATGTACCAAAGGTTGTTCGGAGTCCCATATGAGATCATGAACATTATGAGGAGTCTCGAAATGGTCGAGGGGTAAAGATCGATATATTGAAAGGCTATATATATTCGGACATCGGAAAGGTCCCGAGTGATTCGGGTATTTTTCGGAGTACCGGAGAGTTATGGGAATTCGCCGGGGGAAGTAGTGGGCCTTAATGGGCCATACGGGAAAGGAGAGAAGGGCCTCAAGGGGTGGCTGCGCCCCCCCCATGGGCTGGTCCGAATTGGACTAGGAGGGGGCGGTGCCCCCCTCCTTCCTTCTCCCCTCTTCGTCCTTCCCTTCCTTCTCCTAGTTGGAATAGGAAAGGGGGGGCGAATCCTACTTGGACCGGGAGTCCAAGTAGGACTCCCCCCTTTGGCGCTCCCCCCCTTGGGTAGGCCTCCTCTTCCCCCCTCCTTTATATGTGTTGGAGGGGGGCACCCCAAAGACACACAAGTTGATTGTTTAGCTGTGTGCGGTGCCCCCCTCCACATATTTCCACCTCGGTCATATCGTTGTAGTGCTTAGGCGAAGCCCTGCGTCGGTAACTTCATCATCACCGTCATCACGCCGTCGTGCTGACGAAACTCTCCCTCGTCCTCAGATGGATCAAGAGTTCGAGGAACGTCACCGAGCTGAACGTGTGCAGATCGCGGAGGTGTCGTGTGTTCGGTACTTGATCGGTTGGATCGCGAAGACGTTCGACTACATCAACCGTGTTACTAAACGCTTCCGCTTTCGATCTACGAGGGTACATGGACACACTCTCCCCGCTCGTTGCTATGCTTCTCCTAGATAGATCTTGCGTGATCATAGGATTTTTTTTTGAAATACTACGTTCTCCAACAGTCCAGTCGTGAAAGGATCGTCGTGCCAGCAGGCACGTTCAAGGCGACTGCGACCGAGCTCCGCGGCAGCACCGAGGCCATCTACCCTCCTTCAGTGCTGGCATCCGACGGGAGGCCTTCTTAAGGCGTTTCCGGGGGACCTGCTTCAGATGCCTGAGCTCCGAGCACTAGCGTGTAGACTGTAGAGATCCAGTTCATTGCGTCGAGTGCAAACTCCTTGGCCACATTGGCAAGGAGTGCCCAACAAAATCCACGGAATAGGTGAGGGGGTGGGTCTCTGAAGGAGAGGCTAGGACCTAGCGTGGGACGTGGTCCGGTCAGGGAGCGCCTTCATTTCCCCAATGCCGCCACCGCCCGTGCCGGCCCTGGAGATGTCCTACCATACCGACCCGTCGCGGCGCCCAAGGTCCAACCACAAGGTGGTGATCAAGACGCCTGCCATGGAGCATCAGATGTTCCTCCTGCGACGCCATGCTGTGATGCTGGTCTGGACGGTGGAGAGGCACGCTGCTAGCCCCATGTCGGTGGGGCGCGCCTTTGACGCCCAACTTTGCACGCCGGCCCAACTGTTGTGGGTCATGAGCCACGACCCGGAGGACTTCCTGGTCCATTTCGAGCTGACGGCACACCGGGACAATGCCGGAGGACTTCCTGGTGCATTTCGAGCTGCCGGTGCACCGGGACAACGTTGTGCATTTAGGCTGGTTGGCTGCACCGCCCGACTGTGCATTTGCTAGCGTTGCATTGAGTGTGTTTGGACTCGGCAATGCTCCTCTGGATGGTGGCACTTGTGTGTCTCGTGGCATGAAGTACTCGTTGATCAGACTCTTCTGGCAAAGAACAACACACTGATCAGCTTGGACAGCAGGAAGCACAGAGAATGCTTGGACGGGATCAGCAGGCATAGGTCCATCAAGATTGCACATGGCAGATAAGTTTTGATATTCGTCAACCAAGAAGAATCGATTGACAAGTAGTTCATCATTATTTACTTGGTCATCAATGACATCCACATTGTTGTTATGGACAGGTTGACTCTGACCCGAAAGAGATGGTCCTCGACACGTCTTGCCATTGTTCATCTGCTGCGAGCTTGTTGGGATTTGGATGTTTCCTAGCCGAATTTGATTCTTCGGCCACATCATTGGCCAACATAAGCATTATCCAAGGGTAAGTTGGCTATCCACACCCAGAGGTTGCATCGGAGGAGGAATATCATCGTAACCATTTAAGACAACAGACAACTCAACTTTGAAGACCCCCTTAGGCATCTGCACTCTGGGCATGATGGCATCTTTGGGGCGGATGATCGAGCCAATTGCAACTTTAATCAGCTCACCGTTCACATGGGCTAAGAGACTGCACGGAGTGTCTTCTGTAAGAGCATCCAGAGCAGCCATTGGTGACGGGTTGCCAATGAAAGAGACAGAAGGGCTGTTATCCTTGGGCGATGCTTGGATGACAATGTTTCCTAGTTCACCATTTTTTATCCATTTCTTGACGCTCTCGATTATTGAAGGCAACATGGCTTGGGCATGGGCTTGGCTTTGCGTGTTGATGCGTGCTTCAATGTCGGCAGTTGTTGTGGCTGTGGCTGCAATTATTTTCTGTTTGATGGTCTGCTTCTTGGCTCTCCTTCTCTAAGATTGCTGCTCATGGTCTTCGACATAATGATGCTCCCATTTGGCTCCGCATCCGGCGCCGTTCACATGGCCACTCGTCGGCGGATGCAACGAGTCCTTGCCAAGGGTCACATTGATCGACCGGTTAAGAGAAGTGTTCCACCTGTCGTGGACCCTTGAGAGCTCTAAGGTTCTGCATGCTGCCTTGCCAGTTCTTCTTCAAGTCTTCTCTTTTGGTGATCGGCGGAGAATTCTCCTGACTTATAATCATAATGGTACCGGGCCCTGACATAGTAATATTCGAGGGGGTCTTTGAATTCCTCGAAGTGGTTTGGGATGCCCTTTGCTGCAAGTATAGCGTCCTGCTTGTCCCACATGGGCTTCTTGCCAACAAAACCACGGCTTCCAAGGGTGTGGTTACTTAATGTCTTTGATCGCATGTCATTCCCCCGTGTCAACTGGCTATGCACCAAAGGGTCCTCCTGATTTTGCATCTTGAAAATGTTTTGGTCATCTTCACTAATGGTAGGCCACTTCTTCTGGATCATGGAGTAATCTTCGTGAACCACTTTTCTTGCATTTGATTTCTAAGAACTCAAATTCTTTGAGAACTTATGGATTGCATGGTTGTTCACCTGATTCTTTGGGTACGATAGCTTGCCGTACTAGTCAGGAAACTTAAATCTTGTGTGCACCCTTCTCATGAGGAATTCTCGCAGATTATGTTTGCCTAAATCCCTTATATGGACTCGTTGATGGAGCAGACTTCTTGAAGGATGCCACCTAGGGCGTTGCCGTAGCGAGACGCAACCTTCCGTGGACTAACAAGCTCACCAGTGGAGTTAACTCGAGTGACCACAAGCCTGTCACTGCCGATAGCATTTCGGCGCCTAGGTTTCCGCTGCTTTGTTGGTTCTTAGAGCATCCTGTACCTGCTCCTCATCCTCAGCACAATAGTCATCCGTATCATCTTCAACAGTACCAGCGCCCTTATCAGGATTACTGTCCTCATCAGGAATATCTTTGTAGCCACCGCCTCTCAAATAGCAGCCATCCAAATTTATCTCCTCCTATTGAAGACCTTCATCATAATCGTCGTTTCCCTGTGCGTCCATAAATGTCACTTCGCCGTTGGCCGAATGTGTCGAAGAAGAGCCCACGTCGGACATCTACAAACAAATAGGACATATAATTAATTCGTATACAAAATACAAAATTTCGGCATGACCTTTACTAAAAGTAGAACATACTGGTTGCCAGAAATTTGACGAAACATAAATTAATCAACGTTTCGACAAAACAATGGCAACCCTGTACAGTCCCTGCAAACAAATCATCACCAACAATACATGATCTCAACCACATTTGCTTTAAAATTCGACAAGAATTATAACAAATTTGCCTATGAACAATTAAATCTTCGTGATTTCAACCACATTTCCTCAAATACATGTCCAAAACAAATCACAATGTTACAACTAGAAGTAATTTACTCTAAAATACACATGTGTAGCAATTGTAACAAATATGTCAATGAACTTAAAAAAGGGAGAGATCTCACTTACTGGCAGAATCGCGGTCTACGCGCCTGGGCAGAGTGACGCCGGACGCTTTACAACCCAAGATGCCGGAGGCGAGGTCGAGGTGGTTGTGGCCGGCAATGCGACGGTGGGGGAGGAGCAGCGACGCGAGCAGTGGGTTGGGGAGGGGGCGGGGCCGATCAAGCGGTAGGGGAGGGGGCGAGGGTGGCGCCAGCGGCGGCACCGACCGAGGAGCTCGACGGGGGCGTCGACGGCAGGAGATGCGGTGGTGGGCGGTGATGAGGGTGGCGGCGGCGACCCAAGAGAAGTGGAGTGTGTGTTAGCGTGAAACAAAATTTTCCCAAAATCGGCTAAGGCAATGTGAAAAATAGCTACACATTGCGTTAGCCGATTTGGGGCAAATGTTCACACGTAAAATTTCGTTTAGCCCTATTTTTCACATAGCTTTTTACATACAAAAGATACGTGAGAATATTTGTTTTATTAATATTAAAATACGGTCGATACACAAAGTGCTACTGAATAATAAAAGATATATACAATAGAGTGCGGCGTCATTTCTGAATTCTCTCGACGGAACTTTCTACACCAACGTGTTTTGGCTTGTTTTCGTACACTTTGTTTTGAGCTAGACTTCAACAACTTCTTGATAGACTGCAGATTGTTGGTCGCCATGGTCATCTAGATCTTTCTTGCTGAACATGTCTTTATCGCTCTGTTCTTTCTGCCTTTTGTACAAAAAGTTTATCACTTTCTGAACCTCTGCATGTACTTCCTCTCCGTCCAGCTGATTTTCATGTCTGGCCTCTTTCTTCATGCCTCCTTCTGTCTCATCATCATGTGCTGCCCCTTCGACTTCGGCATCCTTCGCGTCCTCACCATGACTTGTCCACCATGTGTAACCAGGCATGAAACTATGTTTCAACAAATGCATCTTCACACGACCAATGGAAGGGTCAACCAAAACTCCGTTTTCGCCCTTCTTACATGGACATAATATCTCTTTTTCGCCATTCATTACTTCCAACGCCACCTCGAATAACTCGTTCATAGTTCGACCCATATATATATGTAAGAATCGTTCACTTCATACCATTTTCTACAAAAAGAGTCTTTAGCATGACTATACCTTTTGCTAAAAAATGGAAAACCGAAAATTGGGCATATTACATAGATTAGATCGATAGATGAAATCGGTCGAGGGCAGCGGACGACCACATGTATTATTTAGGATCTGCAAAGAGAAACAAGATTGACAAAAATTATAAGAGATGATGTTGAGAGCTTGAGCTAGCTAGGCACAACTATTTATATATAGAGTTGCATATACTTATGGCGTGCGACCTTTTGGAAATGCCAGCACAAAAGCTGTGAACTGATTATGGGCCCCACTTAAAATACTGGTAACATTGCTACAAAATCTTATGCCACAAGTATCAGATACAGTGTTGGCGTGGGTATTTTTGCTACGCCAGCAGTACTCCAGGGACGGTGAGGATGATGGGGCCACACACAGATGGCGTTGCCTAAAATTCCTACGCCAGCAATAAGCACATAGCTATGACATATGATTTAAGCCGACGCCAACACTATTTGAAAAAATTAGTGTCATCGTTGATTAAAAATGAGACGCCATCAACAAAAGTTGTGGCAAGCACTTTTTCCACTAGTGATGTATCATGATCTCAAGCAAACTTACTGGTGGACTCGCATGAAGTGGGAGATTGATCAGTTCGTGAATGAGTGTAATGCGTGTCACAGAGTGAAAGCAGAACATCATCGTATAGCAGGACTCCTTCAACCTCTCCCTATTCTTGAGTGGAAATTTGATCACATTGAGATGGACTTTGTCACCGATTTTTCCCAAATCCAAGAAAGGCAATGATGCTATCTTCGTGGTCACTGATAAGCTCACCAAAATCGCTCACTTCCAACCAATCAAGGAGTCGATCACTGCAGCTCAGTTGGAGGCATTTTAAATGTTCATAGGCACTATTACAGGTACTAGGCTAGATGAGTTGGCCATTGCTATTGTTTAGGGAGTCTTGAGTTTGATTCCCTATATGGAGAGCAACTAGTTAACGAGCGTTGAGCGCTTGTAACGAGCGGTTCGGGAGCACTCCGCGCATGACAAGTGTCGTGCGCGGAGCGCTCCCGCAAGGGAAAACCAGTCGGCGCGGTTGGTTCCCAGTTTTTCCTTTCCGGTTTGTGGTTTCTTGCGTTTTGCAGTTTGACCCTCCAACTTCCATAATTTTTCGTTTTTCCCTTTCCGCGCGATAACACAAAGAAAATATCGGCCAACCGTGTTGGTTCCCTGTTTCCCTTTTAGTTTCCCTTTCTGCTCCCATTATATTTCCGGGAAATGGAGATTTATGGGGTCGTTACGGGCGGGGACTACCAACACTATCAAATGTGACCTTTCAGGTAAGGAAAAAACAGCAACTTTTTCATACAAACGAAGAAAAGGCATGGTTTAACGCACGGTCGTGATGACTGCAGAGGCATCGTTCAATCCTATGAATTCTCTATAGGCACAGGTGTATACTAGCAGAGGCATGGTTTGTTTAACTTTACTAAATTTGAGAACGGCGCCTCCGGCGCTTGGGAACGTCCTGCTCGCCTTCGGCTCGTTTAATTTTCATAAACATCTTGAAGGGGGGGGGCATAGGTCGAAGTGTGTGTTTGTCGTGCAGCGTGCTGGTTCGTGTGGCGTGTTGTCCGTCGTGGTGTGACACGGCGCCTCCGGCGCTTGGGAACCTCCTGCTCGCCTTCGGCTTGTTTAATTTTTATACAGGTCGTGCAAAATCCAAGCTCCTTTGCTTGGAAAGGCACGGGTTTGAAGCATGTGTAGTCACGTGTGCTTATCAGCTAGCCATGGTTGAGGCGCTAGAGGTATGTGCGTGCATGTACATGTGTGGATCCTCCGAAGGCATTGCTATTTCACCTCCGGAGGCACGGGTTTGAAGCATGTACAGTCACGTGTGCGTAGCAGCTAGCACATGGTTTAGGCAGTAGAGGTATGTGTGTGCATGCACATGTGTATATTCTCCGGAGGCATGGGGCCTTGTCACATGCGGAGGCACGGGTGTGAACATCCTCCAATCATGTTGTGCGTAGGCAGCTAGCCACAGTTGAGGCGCTCTTGATATGTGTGTGTGTGTGTGGATATAGTCCAGGGCATGGTCACGCAGGCTTTGGAGGCACAGGGCCATGTCGCCTCTAGAGGCACGGGCGGGTGGTCTCCAAAGTCATGTGTAGGAGTTTGTTTTGGGAGTCACTATTGTCGTACGGATAAAAAGAGGCACTGTTGTTTATAGTGTAGTGGTACTCTCTGATGATGTTCTCTTTCCAATATGAACACGCAATTTGTAACTAGATTATATACAAATATGAGTCATTGTTAAACGGTTTTGTCACGTCTTGATGGAATTAGGCTCGCTGGCTAAATCAAAAGTTTTAGTCTTCATTCTTGCTGAAGATCTTGCTAATCTCGTCACCCATTGCATTAGCTTTGACTTGATTCGTCTCGCTAAGTAAAAGAATGTACATTGCCTCTGCCCTCCAGCCTTCGACTTCATCCTGTGAAATTTTGCCAAGAAGAGAAGTATATTATTAGAGTTGGTGCATAAAAGTTGTACATAAGTAAATATATATATATATATATATTCCAATTGGTGCATAAATATATATATATAAGTAAAATATATATATATATGTATGTATTGTGTCGAGAAGATTTTCATTGAAAACTTACTGTCAAATATTCTAGGTCTTCGATGAACTTTTCACCATTGTAGAGGAATGCAAGCTTTAAAACAGCAAATGGTGATTCACCTTTTTCTACCACTGGAACATCTTGCACGGTATGAAACTGCCATCTTGTATTCTTGGGATTCATTGCTTGTCCTATTATGGCGTTGAAGACTTCTTTTATCCTAGCTACCTGGGAATTGCATTTTTTAATTGTTTTAATATTGCAACTTGTAAAACTGAAAAAAAAGTTATTAACAAATGCGTATGATTGCCGACTTATGAACATGATATTCCTGAAACTGTATTTTTCTTTCGTTTTCAGCCTCTTCATTTTTCCCGAAGAACTCGATCTGCTTCAAATGGATCAAATTGATCCATGTCTAACTTTTGTTTCTGAAATTCCTCTGGAGTCGCTTCTCGAGGATCAATAATGTGAACTTTATATTTATAATGCTAACCGAGCCCTCATGGCCGGATAGAATGGATTCCAGAAGACTGACAACATCACCGACGGATTTTTTAGAGCACCGAGTTCCAAAATAGCATCTGCGGACGCCCTCGGTGACAGCGGACAGCTTGAAGATGGTCACGATATGAACTGTTTCTCCATCGTTAAAAAGACGGGCAACAGAGATCTCACGGCAGTCGAGATTCAGAGGAGCAGTGCGCCATAATGGACACCACCGACGAGCGAGGATTCGAGTATGGATGCCCTCCTTGATAGGCAGACGAGAGATGATCTCACCTAGGGCGGCATCGGGGAGATCGCTGATGCGGTCCGGACGACATCCCTCTTCTTCCTCCTTGGATCAACCGCTTCCCTCCCCTCTGGCGACCAGCACACCACCAGAATGCGGCATCACGGGTGGCGCCACTCTCGCCCTCTTGGAGCTAGGAGCAGCACATTCCATCTCAATCTCCATTGCTGGGGTCGCGCCGCCCACGACCAGTGCTCAGTGCAGTGGATCTGCAAAATAGATTACATCCTGTCGACCCACGAAACGACTTAAATACCAAGGGGGCAGGAGGGGTACAGATTAATTACCTCTCTTTTTTCCCCTGTAAATGGTAGATGCCTACTTGAAACATTAAATATAGCCACGGCTTTGATGGTACAAGATGCACTGTTGTACACGCAGACTAGGCACGGGTGTGCCGCTCCATGTTTTAATTATTTTCGGCACAAATTCATTAAAAGAATATGTTCCACGCCAGAAGCACAGTTCTACAATCATCTTGCCTCTGTGATCTGCAAAATTTTCCACGGGCACGTTAACCATGAAGTCACTAGAATTTGATTCAGAAATATTCATATTCATATTGATTCAGAGAAGCACACAAAGATCCGGAGTAGCATACATAGAGATGTTCATAAATAACTAGCAGGGCCACCCGCGCATTTGCGCTGCTAGAAATTTTAAACTACAATTTCATATGTGGAAAAGTTGTGTCTCATCATAGATTTGCATTTTTAAGTAAACATCATATACTTCAATCAGTTTTTAAATTATGTATTGAGAAAATCGTATTTCACTCGTGAGATATTTTGAAACTCATAATCGTTTCTGACTAATAATGTGTTATGTAGAACCATTAAACTAAATATATATGCTAAAAAAAGGACTTTTTCAACTCAAACATATGGTCCAAGAAGGTTTGTATTTATGTGTGTGCATTGTTGATGCCTTTCTCCGACTACATTACTAAAATATATATGTGTTATTTAATTGTGGAAATTGTACCACTACCTAGAATCCATATTAACTGAGGCAGGTCTAGTGTATAGTACTAAGTTTTAACATTTGTTTTATTCATCCCTTTCGAATCATGAAATATTTTTAGTTCAATCACGATGATATATGTAGTTCTCAATATGCAATTTTTTGTTATTTTGACATTTATTTCTAATTCTAGTTGTCGTTTGGTAGTAAATTCTCCTTGCTTAAGTTCTTAGGCATACTCTAGAGCCATGTACATGGTCTTCTTGTACCTTTATTTATTCTTATGGAATGGTTGCGCCAACTGCAATGTGTGCCACTGTTTCCCTCCGTCCGTCTCTCTCTCTCTCTGGCTTTTCGATGTCAGTACGTAAGGTGGAGTTGATACTTTTGCATTGTAAGATGTTGAAGGGCCAGCGTTTCCTCTCCTAGATTTATTGTAAACTGTCTACCATAGAAAATGATTTTTCAACCTAAAAATGAATTCTTTAAAGATAATATTTTAGATTACTTATAAAAAATGGGAAAGTTTGGTATTACTAAATATCATTTATTAATTAAGGTTTGTCAATGCAACCAAGGAAAAACGCGAAGCACAACCCAGGCATTTTGCTCACATCACTTAGGACATGAGCATATGCAATGCTACACGAATTTCTGTGAAATGAATATTATCTGATTTGCCCCATACCGCTAGAGATTCAAAGCGTGTTCATTTATAGCAATTTAAATCTCCACCGCTAAGTATGATCTGATAAAAACTAAGTGTCAGTATTATTGCATATGAACCTACCATGGTGTAATGGATATGGCCGCACTGTATGTTTGCTTGGATTGCTTGGCCTAGTCCATATAGTATTGATGTCTCTTTTTATGTCTTAGTCGTGGTGGCTTGTCTTCAATTGACGCCTAATCTGTTTATGTAATGTACATGTATCCATGTATTCCATGCAGATGGTTGTAGATTATACATGCTAAGTTTCCTGGGTGTTAGGACTTCGTGTATGCCAGTGTAAAGCAAGCAAGAATGTATAGTTGCGTGATTTACCTTGATAATGAATCCTAAATCTGCCTTCATGTTCCTATATGTTCTTTGCCGTATGTGATGACCATCGATCATCGAACGGCTCGCTTATTTTCATCTAGCACTACATTCTATTCCAACTAAAAAAACATGCATTGATGGCATCAATATTCCTGCATACATGAAGTAAAACCAAACTGCACACCTGGTTCATGTGATGAACCCGTCGTTGCTCCCGCATGTCGAGAGCACCACAACCCCAAAGGTCCAAGCATGCTGTACTACGTATACCAAATAGCATCTCGTTCTACCCATAGTCCAGGCCAACGAAGCCCCTAGTCATCAAGAGGAGAACTCCCTGATCCAGTTATTGCCTTTCCTCGTCACTTAGCCGGCGCAATCAATGTGGGCCACGATGCGGCCATGGCTGGCAACCTGGCCGAGTGTCACATCATATTTCGTGCTTGCGGCAATGATCTAATTGCAAATTGCATATTGATCCAGTGGGTGTCTCCGGAACACCAAAATTCTTAGCAATGTCAAGGGCTTCGCCATGAAGATTCTGGAACACATTTTCCACCCCAGGGATCGGCCGAGTCATGATTTCGACGTTTGACTGGCTTCTTCCTGACATCCCATAACTCCGCCATGTTTGGTGCCTCGGCAACGGAGCATGCCGCAGCATGCAACTACCACCGTAATACCGGCCCAGCCAATTGCACTCCATGTCAACCAAGCCATCATCTAGGCATCCTTGACGCATTCGCAGCCGTCTCCACATCTCGACCTCGTATTATATCATAATCGCTCAATGAGAGACTTGCCATTTTTTATTCGTCAAAAAGTGATAAACTCTTTTTATTGAGATTTATGCATGTATATGAGCGCTTGCGTCTGTTTGTACTGTGTTCAAAAAGAGATTTATGCGTGTATGTTTTTTCCTAGAAAGACGTGCCCGTACGTTCCTTCCTTTTCTCTATACTTTGTACGTAATCTATTTTATGCGTCTATGTTTTTTCTTCCTAGAAAGACATGCGCTTATGTTCCTTCCTTTTTTTTCTATATACTGTGTACATGATCTAGTTTATGTGTGTATGTTTTTTTTTTTAGAAAGACCGGCCCATATGTTCCTTCCTTTTTTTATAACTAGCAAAGTGGCCCGCTCAATGCGCGGGCTAGAACTTTAGATAGTTTAATAATGTGAACATATTGTTTGATTTGTAGAAAAAAAAATTGCGAGCAAATGTGATGACCTTACAAATATATAAGTCTTTCATTTTCATCATGTTTCCTTAGGTATGTTTTGTTTTCTAATTAACATGTAAATATACTTGCTATCTATTTATCAATTACCCTCTTCTTATCCATGTTGTACTACATATACTAATTTTTATGATGAATTGATTTGCACAGGCATCTTAATGTATGCAGCTTCATTTCTATATAAGTAAACATCCTATGTGAGGATTTATCCTAATTTATGCTATTTCCATTAGATTCTTGTTTCTAATTCTGAAGCAAGTCCTGGAGAGGGCCTAGTAAACCATATAAATATACATGTTATTTATTTGTCAATTAGCTTCTTTATATCCATGTGGTACTACATGTATTTTTTTATGATGAATCGACTTGTGCAGGGATCTCAATGTGTGCAGCTTCAATTCTATATAAGTAAATGTCTTAGATGAGGATTTATCTTAATTTATGCTATTTCCATAAGATTATTGTTTCGAATTCTGAAGCAAGTCCTAGAGAGTGCCTAGTAAACCAATGTTAACCTAAATGGTCGCCTAGAAATCATAATGCTCCGTGAGACCTTGTTAAGTCCAGACCAGTAGCACACACGTTGTGCGCAAGCTACTCAGATGATTCTTCTTTTTGTGAATAACTTTATGATATTCAACTGGAGTATTTTGTTAATATGCAACTAAATTAATAAATCCGAGGCAACAAAGAAGGTAACTACTGTGAAATACATTGCTAGCACACGCTTTGGTGTGATCATACAAACAAATCAAATTTATGAATGGTCGCACATGCGAAATGCTACAATAATTAGAATTCGATTTGACACACACTAAGGACCACCACTCTACCATAGCTTTGAACTCTTAACATCTAAGAAAAAGACACAGTGTAAGTAGGAATGACATAGCATATGCATGATTTTGCAAAAATGCCAAATGGAGACCGAGCTCCATAGAGGCCTTAATTTGAAAAGTTAAAAATTCAAACTTTTTTGGTTCAAAAAATTCTGAAAAGAATTACGCTTATGCCTGGATACATAATGAACATGTGTGCAAGCTTTTGACCTTCTGTTTTTGGTCATAAAAATGTCACGAATGAAAAACTATGACCTTTTAGCGACCAATAGTGAGGGTCACAAGTTGACATATTTCTTGTAGTGCCATCGGAAGGGCCTGTGTATTTCACGAAAAAAACGTTCCCCCGATGACAGCTCAAACCTACCAGCTATATCTTCACACACAAGGAAGTGCCTCCTTATTACGCACAAAAAAATGAATACTCCCCCTGCTAGCTGGGACCCACCATAGTGGGAGGCTGACTTGTGGGCCTACGAAGTTGACGCGGACGGAGGGCTTTATCAACTTAGTCAATATGAATGATTCTAGCTCCAATGACTATATGATGTCCATCCAACGGCCGTAGTGCTTCTTCAACCTCTGGTCTTCTTGCTCCAGCCGCCCAAACTAGCGCCGGTCGTGCCGCCTGCTCCTGCCTCCCGTGGCCGGCTGTGCTGCCGTGGAGGCCTGACCGCCCACCCTACTCCAACATCTGGTCAGACCATCCCTCTACTCACCCACACCCCCTGTTATTCTGCAGCGACGGCAGTCTCACACCGCGGCCGAACCAATCAACCCTCGTACTCCTCTCCGTGTGGGCATCCACTGCCGCGTCTTCCCCGGCTCCGCGTTGTCCCCTTCCTAGGCCTCGCCGTCGTCCACCGCCTTGGTGCTCTCGGCGCGGCATGGTCAATGTGGTCAAGGAACGACTTCCATCGGAAGAGTGCTGTACGTGGAGAGGCTGACAGCTGGGTCCACGGCCACAGCAAGGAAGTATAACCTTATTACGTGTAAAATAATTATTACTCCACCTAACAGCAGGGACCCAACGGACGGGCCACCTTATTTCACGAAAAAAATATTTCCCCCTGACTGCTAGGACCCACCAGCTATATCTTCGCACGCAAGGAAGTGCGTCCATATTACGGGCAAAAAATATGATTCTCCCCCTGACAGCTGGGACCCACCAACTATATCTTTGCACGCAAGGAAGTGCCTCCTTATCTCCCGGCAAAAAAAATATTTCCCCCTGACTGCTAGGACCCACCAGCTATATCTTCGCACGCAAGGAAGTGCGTCCATATTACGGGCAAAAAATATGATTCTCCCCCTGACAGCTGGGACCCACCAACTATATCTTTGCACGCAAGGAAGTGCCTCCTTATCTCCCTGACAGTCGGGACCCACCTGGTCGAAGCGTACGTACGTAGCTACATTCGCACGCGAACAAGTACGTACATACGATCGGTCTGTCTGCAGGCTGCAACGATGAACCCTGGCCGAGTAAGGAAGGGCAGGTGTCGTAGTAGAGGCGCGCACGTAGCATGTCATGCAGTCCCGTTAATATCGTGTACGCGTACGTACATCCAGGGTGCAAAAAAGTAAATATGGCCATATACGTACATACGAGCGTGGTCTTGAATGCCTACTCACGCATACGTACAGCTAGGGCTCGTGTACATGGAGAGGCAGCGATGGCGTCATGTTCATCGGCAGCCAACCGGCTGGGTCAGAACGCAGAAATTGTGTCATCGTGTTCATCGGGATGCAACGGAATGCGTCGTGTTCATCGGAGCAAATCGGCTTGGACGGAACAACCGAAACGAGGCCTGGCGTACCATAGAACGGAGGAAACGGCCTTGTGTTTGACCGCCTACGATCGAAACGGATCCTGTTCACCGGGAGGGGTCTGGCGTACCGCAAAACGAAGGAAACGGACTTGTGTTCAAGTGTCTACGATCGAAACGGGGTCCTGTTGATCGGGAGGGGTGTGGCGTATAGCAAAACGGAGAAAACGGACTTCTCTTTGACCTCCTACGGTCGAAACGGGGGTCCTGTTCATCGGTAGGGTTGTGGCGTACCGTAAAACGGGACTCCACGGGCTACTGTTCATCCACCATCTACTGCCTTGCTCCAGCCTCCACGGGTTACTGTTCATCCACCGTCGACCTCCTCCAGCCTCCACCTGCGACTGTTCATCCACGGCGTCTCCCTCCTGCCTCCACCAGCTACTGTTCATCCACATGCTCCTGTTCATCCAGCCTACACCGCTCTTCCATCGGCTACTGTTCAACCAGCCCTCTCCACGGGGTCCTGTTCAACCACCCCTCACGGGCTACTGTTCATCCAGCCCCCCACCGGCTACTGTTCAACTAGCCCTCCACCGGCTGCTGTTCGTCCAGCCCTCCACGGGGTTCTGTTCATCCACCCCCAATCGGCTCGATCGGGGTCCTGTTCATCCAGGGACAACGGCCTCTACTACCACGGGGCCCTGTTCATCCAAGGACGACGACCTCTACTACCACGGGGTCATGTTCATCCAACCCCCCAACAACGCTCACTGTCCATCAAGAGGCAGCAGGTTCGATCGGCTTCGGTTAGCAGCAGTAGCGAAGGAATCGCTCGATCGGGTTCAGTTAACAGCCAGGGATCGATCGATCGCTCGGGTCCAGTGACGCGTAGCCTGCAGTGCAATCGCTCGGGTTCAGTAGGCGAACGCCTCGCTCGGGTTCAGTTAGAGCCCAACGCCTCGCACTCACGCGCGTACATGTACGAGAGAAACGCGCATCGCTCGGCCCCGACCACCCATCGTAACCGGCAACTCCCCAATATTTTCCTCGCCCTCACTTCTACCATGGTTTTTTCCGTTATGGACGGCCCAAAGAATGTCATGGAGCTGCATCTCCGGCCCGTCCAGGACGAAAATCCCATTTTTCTGTCATGATTTTTTGTCATAGAAGTAGGAGCCCACCACATCTATGATGATACCGGGTTTTGTCACAATTATCGTCATAGAAGTGTCATAAGCATGACAGGAAAAAAATCGTTCGGCCCAAAATGTCACGGATGTGTCTTTTTTTGTAGTGAAGGGGGGGGGAGGGGGTTCCACCCCTTGTGGCGCCGCCTCTCCCCTCCCTTTAACCTATATATACTTGAGGACTTTGGCCCTTTGGAGACACGAGTTTTGGAGCCTCCTCTACTTCATCTAGTTCTAATTCTAGTTGATCCTATTTGATCTAATTAGTGCTAGACCTAGTTTCTCTAATCCTCATAATAAGAAGCCCGGTGTGGTTCTAATCTCCTTCCTCTAATTCTCCGGTGATGATTAGCTCTTGACGACGAAGCACTGCTGGATCGTGAAGACCGTACGTTTGCAACCAAGTAGAGAGGTCTTGTTTTCGATCTTGTGTTCGACGGATCGTTCATCTACGGTACGAGGGACTCCAAGTACGATATACACCGACTCATCTACTTCCGCTGCACTCCAAAGTCGGTAATGCTCGTTGATCCAAACCTTATATGCATCTTCATATTATTCCTGGGTGATCGTCGGATGATATTTTTTGTTTTCTACTACGTTTCCCAACAAAACTAACCTTACTTAGAGGTAAGATATGGTTAAGTGTTGAGGTTGCAGCAAGCAGTTGTGCAACTAGTTGATCAAGAAGTGATCCTGAATACCTGCCTATGAGTCATTCATAATCCTCCTATGATATTCAATAATCCACGGTGTCCTTTACTGCTTGCAGTCCACAAGAAGAGCAATTCAATGGTTCCAGAACATGGTTAAGCATTTAGTTTATAGTCGAGAACGTTGTCATAACGCCTACATAAAATTCGGTCACCCATAACTCCGGGCACACTTTAAAGATTTAACGTGTTGCTCCAACTGCCATATAAGTTCCGTCATGCTCATACTCGTTCCTCCAAGTTCAGGACATAGAGCCAGATTCGTTCTGGGAGTTCGAGTAACTCTGGGAGTTCGGAGTAACAAGACCTCTACCTAATGTCCGCCTACTTCACTCGCCTTCGTCCCCAAAGTCCGCCGCATAACCATGCCCCTCAACACCCCCGCAATTGCGCCCCTCGCCGCTGCCCCCGGCTCCCTCAACCAGTTGAACCACATGTGCTCCCTTTCTTCGCTCATGACACACGCTAGCCAGCTGGACGCTGGCACCCATAGCCATGGTGTTCACTGGCTTGTGCGGCGACCACCACCGTTGGATGCAAGAGAGATGGAGAGGGGTGAGATATGCAGCATCGGGGCAAGGTGAGACAATGTGCACCGCTTCGTCCGAGGCTTGCCCGTATCCGCCAGCTTTTCGCTACTCCTTTCAACCCCTTTTTGAGTGAATATTCTTCGAATCAAGCTATCCCCAGTCATCCAAAATCATTAACCAAACACATGGCAACCACTTTAAAAGTGGCTATCCTTAGTCTCAAGGGATAACCCTCAAATCAAGCACATCCGGATCCATTTGGCCCACTTTTGATGTCCTGATTTGATGATTACGGCTGGATGGGCGACCTGTGTTGTGTGCGAACACGTTCATATGAGTTTGTGGATATTCGACGTGTCCTATTGATGCAAGGTGTTGAAGTTATCCTTATATTGGGGGGCTAGATGCACACAAGTTGGACGCAAATCGCTGTTCGGCAGCAGGGCCGGCAACTGCGAACACTGGATTGGCTGTTTATGTGGTGGGGGTGACATTTTACAAAACTGTCACGATAGTTTGTTTAATTTTAGGGGATTTTTTACTGCCACCATTCGATCCAAATCGGATGGCTCTGGGTACGTTCACTGGAATCTCACCCCAGCGACCGTTCGCCAATAGCTTTTCCGCAAAAGATAGATTAAGGCGAGAAGCGGCCAAACCGAAAGTTTTTTATTATTATTATTTTGAAGAATCGGAACCGGAATAGTTTAGAGGGGAAAACGGACTTATATCTCCGCCAAAGAGGCGTTCTCGGTCCCGGTGTTGTATGCTGGCTATGAGGTGCGGCGCGTCTAGAATTCTCGATCTACTCGGCCGGGCTGAGCCTGAGACTATATAATGAGCACTCGCCCCTTTGAACCGTATCTGCAAAACCCTAGGTTTTACCTTTGCCTCACCTTCCACTAAAAAAAAAGCGGCGGCGGCGGCGGTGTGGAGAAGAAAGGACGGACGGTGAGATGGCGACCGCAGGGATTTCCGAGGCAAGCAGTGGCGAGTATTCGTGCTTAAGAGAGGAGCTCTATGAGGCTGCAATCTTCGTGCTTGAGAGTATACGCCGGATCCATGCCGGGGAGAACTCGGCGGATCACGATAATCTGTTGGACTTGAAATCGGATATGCTCCAGTTGTCGGAAAAGATCACCCATCTTGCCGATTCTGAGACTCGGAAGATGGAAGGGTCTGAAGCAAAGGGCATAATCCGGCCAGCGAGAGCCGGCGACGAGGGCAAATTGGTGCTGATGCAGAGCAATATTGGCGGCGGTGGCAGCTTCAAATATGGTGTACTCGCGGGGCACTTCGATGACCTGTGGGACGACATGCGCCAGCTAGCCTCAACAGAATCGAAATTTCTAGCGATATGCATGTTTTCCTGTGAGTCCTTCGTACGCTGCTGCTCCACATTGAAGTTCATCTCTGCAGTTATCAACAGGCTTGGTAATTGGGTGCCAGAATTGTCAGTGGCAATGAAATCTATAAAGGAAGATGTCCCCAAAGAGGCGGGGGCTGTGGATGTGGATGAAGATGGGGATGTGGATGAGGATGGGGACGTGGACGAGTATGAGGAGGAGAAGAAGGCCGAGGAGTATTATTTCGCTGCCCATCGTAGATGCTGGGAAAATATATACAGCAAGGGTCGCAGCTTTGAAGACCCAAGTGAGTAAACATGCATGTGTGCTAGCAATACTTCAGTTAGTTTGCTCTTCTTTTTCTACCTAGTACTAGTAAGGTACAAGTGCATTGCGTAGGAATTATATATAGGCAAAATTGGATGTATTAATGTTGTCTGTGGGAACTTGTTAAGGTTCGTTAAGGTTTTAAGTTTTTAACTGTTTAACATCTCAAAAAATATGGAACAAATACTGGAACATCATTCCAATGATATCCAGCACAAAGATTGGGAAAATAAGACTCTTTGCTTCCTCTTCGGTAAAAAAAGAACATTTCAGCTTGCTGCAACATGTATAGGAACTCAACCATTTGTTTATTTTGTGCAGGGCACATAAAACCGTATTTTTCCATCGCATCGTTAGATCATCTTACGTTATAGCCCTATTGTTATAGTATTTTTTTTCCTTCTACAATGTCGATACCTTAAATGAGTTCCATGGTAACTATTGATAGAAAATTCTCTCTTTATATATGTGTGTGTGTGCATGACGTAGATGTAGATTTAATTCTCGTAGTTCATTTGCATGTGGTATAATAATACACGAAACTCATATGAAACTAGATAACACCCAACATGTTGCTGCGAGAATTTATAGCAATGAAATTATTGAAAATAAAATTAGAATATTTTGAAAATAAGTCTCGCCATATGAATGGTAGAAAACTTAGGTAAATGGAGGGTGCATATGAGAATAATACTGGGTTGCATTCTCGTCATATGAACGGTAGATAACCTAGAGGTAAATGGAGGGTCGATGCATGTTTCCCTTGTGACATTCAAATTCAATTATTTGTTGCTGAAAAATAGAAAATAGAAAATGTTGATGTAGAGTAAAACAATGATGCCTGCTAGCGATACTTAAATTAGTTTTATTTTCTTCTTGTACTTGCTGCATATCTCAAGCAAGCTAATCCGTCCTGTAAGTGTAGCGATTTACTTGTTATGTTACCATATTGATTAATATTTGTTCTTGTTGATTTAACAAACTTGAATGGACTGTAAAATTAATTTGTGAGCTCTTAAGTTAGTTCTCGTTAGATTTCTAATACATACTTGGTTGTGTGCAGCAATATTCAGCTCCATGCACTTCACCCACTACATGCCAGGCCACTCTGGCCAAACTCCAATGGGTGCTAGATTCTTGAGGACCATGCAGATCTACTCCATCAATGTCACAGAAACCGAAGGCTTCGCCCTTGAGTGGCCTCTGGAGGTATACGGCGTGGTCGCTGCCCGAGACATGGTGGACTACCGTCGCAACCTTCTCTTCCTTCGCACTAGGGATGACTGCCAAATCCTTACGAAAGAGGTACGCAATGGTACTTTCCTTTTCTTCTATTTCTTGCTGCCTGCAGCCTTGTTGACAGGCTAATAATACTTGCAGAATCCCTTTTTGCACTTGACTGGCCCGTCTTGTGCAATTATGTCTGGGGACACTGTTACAATTGAAGCTAAAGGGCACAGTAAGGTCCAAAGATAGAGTACTGATCAGTAAAGCCTTCCCTTCTCATGGTGATAATTATGGTGGTCGTCGTGATACACTTCTCCTTAAGGGCCTTTGCACAATAGAGTTACAGTGTCAGCATCTTGAACAATCAGTCCAAGCCACTATCCTCAGTGTCAGTGTAGTACATGGCTCATTACCTTCTGAAAATGGCATTGTTTGTTATGCACTTCTTGAGGACAAAAGTGAAGCCATTTTGTTGCTTGATTCACAAGCTGGAAAAATGCCCATTGATGAAGAGGGTAATCTAGAGCTGTCAAGGCAAGTTGTTTCTGTAAAATCAATGGGAAGGCTTACCATTTTTATAAAGGCCTTGTCAGCATGTGGAGAAATCAGTGGAAGTGTTGCCTTCATACCCAAATCCAGCAACGTGAGTCAAGAAAGCTGTTCCATTGGTGGATGTGAAGTGGAGATAACTGTTGCTTGGTCCCTTCTTGTTGAAAGCCAGCATGTTATAGAGCTGAAGGGATCTGCAGACCCTTACGAACATGAATTAAATCCATGTACTCCTCGGATGAAACTTGAGGAAGACGCTTTTTGAAGATGGGTTAGCATGTTCACTTTGTGAAAATTAAGTCATGCACTTTGTCCCTTCAGTTAACTTATCTGCTACTTATATTTTTGTAATGTTTCATTGTGAACTTTTGTGCTAGCTACTTGTTCCTGTCTAGCGTAGCGTATTATACAGTACTAGTAAGCTTGCACGTGCAACACACGTCTTGGCTAAAACTCCTTTAGAAGATATATCTACTCCTAATCAAAAACACTTTGTTTGTAGTTATATTTCTTCATGGCAGATGCCTGCACGTGCAACCCTGTTATAAGCTTAGCAAGAAAATTTCTTGGTCCCCTCTTAAACATGTGTGAACAAAGTAAGCTACTAATCTCCTTTTAAATCAAACCAATGCTCCCTTGATCAATAATCAGAGCAATCCTGCACAACAACCTCAACAGCAATCTTCTCTTTAGTGGTCGCTCTCCATTTGTGTCGCCACCATTGACGACATCTTCGGCACACTACACCGGCTCTGGCAGCCATGAAGGCGATGGTAGATTTCGTGGGACTGTTGCGCATGGTACCAGGCCAAGCTGCTCACTCCAACCATGAAGGCGACCACCCGCAGCAAACATAGGATGGTCATTATGTGTTGCAAAGCAACATATGTATTGGTTGAAGTTTCACGGCTGTAGTGGCGAAAAATAGTCTTAGTTGTTGCATAGAACAAGAAGGATCTGATGCTTCAATATCGAGAAAAATATATAGTGTACTACCCTCACCGGTATTGAGCAACATATTTTCTCTCACATTCTCTGTTGGTTTAAAAACATCAGATTGTCAAAAATAAGTACACAATAAGCAGGCAAGGAACCATGCCATGATTTCTGATCTTCTGTATATACTTCCAATTTTGGACAAATGGTAGGCAATAATTACGTTCATTTTTGAATGTAAATCATGGCAATACAACGTGGAGTTCAAACTTCAGTCATAACATGTGAAGAATGATTACCAATATATCCACATCAGAGGCCTATATTAAGAAACAACGAAACTGCTGCTAGGATGGTTGAATGAGAAGTCAACATCCAATATGAATAGATAGACAGTAGGTAGATAACAAGTTAACCTTATTTTCCTGCTGAATCTTGGATATGAACCCAGTATTGCGAACCAATGGCTTTGTTATTTCAGAAATGGATCCTTTTCCCTTAGTTCTTCTATCAAAACAAACAACTTTCCCCAGGGTAACTACCATATGTCCGTTTCACAACAACTTGCACCATCCACCTGGTATGGTTCTTAGTTGATTGGAGCTACTCTTCTGCTCTCACATGATATACAAACCAGACAATGTCATGTGTAATGCTCCAATAATCAGACAATCAAGATGCAGAATTATATATAGACCCCATCTGCTTAGTGAAGACATCTTAACTTGTGTTGACATTCACAAAGTGTCAGTAATGATTTTATAGATGACAAAAGCAAATTTATGCTATGCCAACAGAATTAGCAGTACATATTTTTATTGAAGTACATATGTACATGTACATTCAGTAGTCTACCGGATTTTATTCTTGTCAGAACATGCAGAAGATTTTAATTGAAGGTAAATAGACAAATACTAATCCAAGTAATATCAACATTGGGATGCTCTGGTTTATATATCCATGCTCTGAATTCTTGTGCAATATATTTTCCAAGTAATACCAATCTGATTTCTTGGTGATAACATGATCGAGTTAAAGAAAACAAAATACAGAACAACATTGTGAAAATATATTGCTAATGAAAACATTGTTCCCAGAAAAAGGTCAGCAGCAGTACTTACTTCAGCATAACTAAGAAATCTGACTATGTTGGTTTAATGTGATCACCAATGTCTTGATAATCTGCAATACATGCCACCAAGGAATGGCTCCTGCGACCCCGCGCCCGCCGCTGGCGGCGCCGCCTTGATCTCCTCCATCCGGCCGCCATTTCCACTGCCGAGACCAGATCCGGACTGCCCCCCGCGTCCTCTCTTGGCTGCACTCCTTTTTCCCTCCAGACTCTCGAGGTGCTGCCCATGGCGCTCACGTCTGCATCCTCTTCTCTGACTCCGTCGGCCGCCTCATCTGCTGCCGCCGTCATGGCCGCGGCTGCTCTTGCCTCACGCAAGGCTGCCCCTGCAGCTGGTGGCCGCTTGTCCCGCGCCAGCGCTGGACTCCCGCCGAGGCCGGTTGTGGCTGCAGGTCCGGTGGCGCATCCTCCCGCGCCCAGCGTCGACGCGTTGTCCACCCAGGACACTGCGCGTGCTGCTTCAGATCCCCGTCACCTTGGCCTGATGGATGGTGGGCCTGGGTGTCTCCCGTCCCTGGGCTCTACTGACGCTGCTCCCGCCTGCTCGCGCCGTCAACCCCGACCCCGACTGCAGTTGTGGGTGCGTCGTCCCCAACTACTGCAGGCGCTGCTACGTCGTTCCTGGCCCCTGCGGAAGCCCCGTCGTCACCCCTGACTGCTACTGCTGAAGCAACGTCCACGGCTTCTGCGGGCTGCGCTACATTATCCTCTGCTACTATGGAGGCGACGCCGTCCTCAACTCCTGCCGACACGGCGTTGGGTCTGGACACGGAGCGATCAGTCTTGTGGAGCTCCCTTGCCGACAAAGAAGAAGACGAGGATGACGATGAATTGGCTCCGCAGACGCCGCCGTTGGCTACCAAATCCTCGGTTCCGGCTTCTCGGGCGGGCGGGACATGTGGAGGTTGGTAGGAGGTTTTGCCTCGGCGCAGTGTGCAACGCCCGGACTCACTAGTCCCTGCATTGGCTCCCCGTCCTATCCCTGCTTGGCTTCGTGGTAGATGTTGCAGATGCCTCCTTCCTGGTCACCGTGCAACGGTTTGCCGAGATCCTTTTAGGTGTTCTCGGTGCCTTGAGAATGGTCATCGAGCGCGTGAGTGTCGCAATGCTTGGCGTCCCCTCAGCTTCTTGGAAAGCCCTACTGTGTTACCATTGCCACGCCTCCCCATCAGGCACCAACAAGCTCCAGCTCCTCGCAAGGTTCAGAAAGAAGCCTTGCCCCTCTCAAAGACATCTTGTCGTGATCCGTGGGCGTCGATCGTTGCTGCTCCTGCTGGCTTTGTGGCCTTGACGGATATCCCAGTGCGGCCCGCCTTGGAGCGGCAGGCTTAGCTGCTGCGCTCTGAGCTCCTTGGTATGGCTTCCTTCCAGCTTGAGGAGACGGTCCAGCCTATGCGTGATGTCATTGACTCCATGCAAGGTTGGATGCTGCGGATGGAGAGCTTCATGGAGCGTGTCGAGGCTGCACTAGGCGAGCTCTCCATGGTGCCGCCTGTGTTGCAGACTGCTCATGTATTGTGCCCTTTGGTTGTGCCTGATGACAACTTTGAGGTCGAGAAGGGAGCCGAGCTTCATGGTCATTTCTCCCCTCGTGCTAGAGCAAGTTTGCCGGTGTCAGCCTCTGAGGGTCTGGACAATGATGTGGTTGTTACTCCGGTGCTGCAGATCATGCCTGAGCTGCGGGAGTTGTGTGGGGGCTCGGTTCTGCCTCTATCTGTCGAACAACTGAAGGTAGACCCTCCCGAGATCTTGATTGTGGCTTTACCGCCATCATCACCCCTAGAGTCTAGCCAGATACTTGATGCCGAGGGGTTTGATGATTTGGATGTTGCAATCTCTCGCTCGCCTAAGTCCATTGGGTGTCAGGCGCCAGCCACCCTACCTCTCGGTGTCTTGGAGCACGGAGTTTTAGATGGTGGTGCCCTTCCCTCGCCTGCGACCATCGAGCAGGTGATGCCTGTGAGTGGCATGACCATTGAGCCAAGTGTGGTTGTACCCACTCCAAGTCCAGACGCTCTCTTCGCGAAAGAACTTTGTGACTTGCTCGCTAGTGTAGATGTTGCTAGACCTGGTTTGGGCAGGTTGATTGCTTGCCTCCTGACTGGGACACCAATAAGAGGGAAACAAAAGAAGGAGGGCAAAGGCAAGAGTAGCGCCATAGGCAAGGCGTCTCTGACTGCTTGATGGATGATCTTTAGTCTCTTGGCCCGTCCTTTTGGATTGGGTTGTCGTTGTGGGTTGGAAGGTGTTTGATGTCTTCTGTCGAGGTGTTCTTGTCGGGGTTCACATGGCGTAGTGACAATGTCATGGTTTGTGGATGTTGTGTAATCAAAGAGTCTGGCAGGAGTTGCCTGTGCGGTTGTGGGTTTCTTGTCACGTGAGTAGTTAATCTGTGCTAAGTTTGTATTGGTTATCACCCGGTTTTCCCTTAATTAACTGGGCAATTCTCTTCTTCTTAATTAATCGATGAGGCAAAGCTTTTGCCTCCGTTTCGAAAAAAATAAAAATAATCTGCAATACAATAAAGAATAGTATCATTTGTTTAGTAATAGCAAGCACAATCCATCGGATTGGAGTTCCAAGTGCATCTACATCTATGTTAGGAGGTACAGTCTGCAGTTTTATGTATCATTTGGACAACCAGTCTGCAGTTTTATGTTAGGAGGTACAGTCTGCAGTTTTATGCTTCGGCCTCGCCCGTCCCGGCCTTGCCTGCTCCGGCCACGGCCCCGCCTCGCCAGCTCCGGCCACGCCACGCCGACAACTGAGGCCGAGCGGAGGAGGCCACGCCACGCGACATCCATGGCCACGGACGCCGGGAGCCCGAGCTTGCCGCCGCGGCTTCACTCCCTGCGTGCCACGCGGCCGCTTCGATTCCGGGCATTCCGCGCAGCTGGCGCTCGGAATCGGCGAGTTGCGATTCACCTCTGCCGCATGCTGCTGCTGCTGCTGCTGCTGTGGTTACCTGAACTTCTGAAGAAACATGTCCGCTGTTGTTGTTGCCTGCTGCTGCTGACGAATGAATGCTTCGCTTTCTCTTGACAGGAGGGAGTCCAGCAGCTCGCGCAGCAGCCGGACTCGAGGCTGCTCGCCAGCCCCGACCACGGCCCCGGCCACGCACGGTGAGCTCCGGCCTCGCCCGCCCGTAGTACATGGAGAGTAGAACCAGGGAGAGAGGGAGTGTGGGCGTGGAGAGGAGAGAGGGAGTGTGCTGCACGTGGGTGGGCCTGGAGAAGAGAAAGGGGGGAGAGAGAGGCTGGCAAGTGGGGCAGCGCCTGCAAAAAGCTAATGCCGGCGTTCCCAGCTGCCCCCCGGTGGGCTGGGTGTGGGGTGGGCATGCCGGCGCTAACTTTTGTAAAATCCGGCGCAAAACGACGTCTTGAGGGTCTGGCTGGGACGTTTTTTACCCGCCGGTGCTAAAAGAAGTGCGGGGGGTGCGGGGGGGGGGGGCATCCTGGGCCCTAGTGGAGATGCTCTAACAGGCACCACATGCACAACACACTAAGCCGGTGAGACAATAGAACAAAATCAACTTACCCATTAAATAGATAGAGTAGGTTGTCCGCATTATATAGACTTGCCAAATCAACTTAACAACTTACAAAATCGACATCACACTCTGAGGACCATCTGTCCTGTATGGACAGCTTTGGTGCAGGTCGTCCAATACACACAGCTTTGGCTCAAGTTCTCTATAAACATATATAAAAACAGCCTTGATCATCGTTGATACAAGATTCTTAATTAGATTCATCTGAATTATCTTGCTCAGTAGTTCTTAGATTACAAGACACCTATAATAAAACAAGTAGTACTCCTAGTTCCTTTAGTGATTTGAATCCTCACAAGTTGCAGAGATCAGATTGAGGAAAGTAGCATCGAGGAAGGAGCTGCACCGTTCCCACGACCGGGCTGGGAAGAGCCAGAAAACACAAATCAAAGATTACTTGCAAGGAGAACAACATTATCCCACGCCACCATACATCACAAATCATAAGCTAAATATAATACTACATGGATACGCCTGCTTACCCTCTAGACGGTGGTCTCAATCGGTGTATACGTTTCATGGGCGGAAACTGGTATTGGCCTTGGATCTCTGTGAGCCACGCATAACCGCGTCCACCGCAGCGGTCGCGCCGTCGCCGGACGGCGGGGATGCACTGGTTGGGGCAACAGCTACAGCGAACCACGTCGACCGGCCGCAGTGGTGCATTCGGCATGGCGTCTCCGCACACCTGAACGTCGGGGCAGCGGCATGGACCGGGGCGAAGCAGATGCGCATCAGCAGCGGAGGAGGGAACATACTGGCTTGTCCACCTCTCAATCAGGTCGGCGGCCACGCGCTCGATGGGGGAGGGAGGCGTCGGCGTACCTGCGGCAGCAGAGGAGGAGAGGCAGGCGCGCGACAGGCGGCGGCTCCACGGCGAAGGGCGGCGAACTGCGGCGTCTCTCCCCCGGCGCGCGGCGCGCGGCGGCTCCGCGGCGAAGGGCGGCGAACTGCGGCGTCTCTCCCCCGGTGCGCGACGGGCGGCGGCTCCGGCTCTCCCACGGCGAAGAGCGCGACGGGCGGCGACTTGCCGGCGGCTCCCGCAGCGAAGGGCGGCGACCTGCGGCGGGGATCCCCCGGCGCGTGACGGGCGGCGGCTCCGGCGGCTAACGGCTGCGAGAGGAACAGCGGGGCAGCGAACGGCGCGGGAGGAGGGGGCGACTGGGGGGGGGGGGTCGTGCGGGCGGGACGAGGGAGGAGGAGGGGGCAACTGGGGGTCGTGCGAGCGGGGCGAGAGGTCGTGCGAACCGTTTTTCTTTTCAACGGCGGGGTGGGTTAGCGATCGATTAGTAGTTTAAATGCGTGGTTGGTAGCGTTAACCACAGAAGGATTAAGGGCCATTAGATCTTGCTAATGGATGAATGTAATTGTTTGGATCTGTCCCTCTTTTTTTATAGGAGTAGTAGATGATACTGCTGTTATGTCTACTTTGGCATTTTTAGCTTATTGATGGACTTTGCATTTGTTGTTTGGATAGCTGTTGATTTGTCCGTGGATCTGGACATAGACGAGCTTTGTGCTTTTGTTCTTGCTAATTTTCTATTAGAAAAACACCATACTCCCTCTGATACATAATAAGTGTCGTGGTTATAGTTATAATTTGAACTAAACTATGAAACTTATAATTATGAATCGGAGGGACTTCAACTTAGCAACAAGGGGATCATGGAGTGTGCCGGTGCGAAACCAGCGATGTGGGTCATTGTGGACGGAGGGGGCAGGTGTGAAGATCGCAGCTGATCTGTGTGGCCGAACGGCATGTGCCCTAGTTTAGGTATCCTTTTCTTTTCTTTTCGCGTGGAAGGGGATTTTATTTATCTCCATAAAAAATACTCCAGTACTTTAGTTATCTATAAGCGTTCTTATATATCTTCCGTAAAGAAATACTCCACTACCTTAAACGTTCTTATGCGGCTCGATCTGGATCTGGCGCGTTGGTGCTCTGTTCTGGTTGCTGCTCCTTGCGATGCAACAGTGGTTGCTGCGGTGGTGGTGGTCGCGGCGGTGCTGCGGTGGTGGTTGGCGGCTACGGCCAGGGGGCGGTGCGTGTCTGGTCGCGGTGGATCATGGGATCCGGTGGCCAGAGTGAGATCGGCCTCGGCAGGGGTGGTGACTGGTTGGCGGCGGTCGGTGGTGGCGTGCGGTCGGCACATCTCCGGGAGAAATCCTTGCTCCGGTCTCCACCGGAGCCGGCGACGGCGGCGCCCGCGGGTGCCGCGATCTTTCTTGGAAGCGTCGTCGTGGAGGTGCGCTCCTCCTCCCCACGGCTTTGGCTCCGGAGGGAAACTTCAGATCCGCTGGATCGGGCCATGGAGGCGTCTTCGCGTCTTTCTCCTCCTTGGGGGCATCGTCTCGGAGCAGGCTACGACTGGGAGACTGGTGGATGACAGCATCTTCGCCGTGGAGGGCGGCATCTTCGCCGCACGGTTTGCTGAGGCGGGGCGCTGGTTTCAGTTTGGCAACGATGATGGCATCGAGTGGAGCTTGGGTCGCGGCATGGTCTTCGGTAGTCGGTTCTTCCCGGCGTGTCCGAGGTGCTCTTCCGTGGTTGCTGGTTGCTTTGAAGTCGGAGCTGCGTTGGAGCGAGTCCATGTGGTGACGGTGACAGGCATTCGAAGGTCATTTGCAGTGGGCACGGTCGGCGCAAGTCCTGCATATTTCCCTTGCGTTGTTCAGCGTCAAAGTCGAAGCTGTCCGTTGCTTGCGCGTGTGGCCATCTGTTGGCATGTGCCGTCGTGGCTTTTGTTCCATGTCGGTGGCCAGGTTGGCCGATGGTGCTCACGTCATGTGGGTTGTGTTGTGTCGGTTTTAGCCCGGTTTTCCGTCAATTAACCGAGCAATTCTCTTCTTCTTAATCAATGAAAATAACAAGTCTTTTGCCTCGTTTCAAAGAAAAAAGGGACAACTTGGTAGTCTTCGTTTCACGTTTTTTTTTCATCCCACCTTTCTCTGGTTTATTTTTGTCTCTGTTCCCACCTCCCATGTACTCCCATCGCACGGAAGAAAATCACAGAAAACCTCGGAGCCAAGCCTCTAGGAGTGTCCACACGCAAGAAGAGAAACAGACGAAAAAAAAACCTACGAAATTAAACCAGCGAAAAACAAACGCGAAACGAATCGCACACACGTAAGAAAATCGCACGACCGAGCGAGGCCTCGTGCCCTTGAGCAAGAACCACTCGCACACCAAATCCCTTCGCCGCCGCCGTCATGTCCTCAAGCCGCCGCCGATCCATTCCTTCGACGCCGCCCTCACACATCAACACGCCATCGATCCCTGCTCTACCTCGACGGGAGCAATCGATCCCGTCCAGGATATGACGCCCCCTCCGCCCCACCTGCCTCCTCGGACACCTGCCTACCCCTCCCCCCGGGGTCCTACGGGCGAGCCGCTGACCCTCCATGCGCACGCTCGTCCGCCGCCCCACCCACGCCATCTGCCCCGAACACTCTTCATGCCACGGCTCAGCTATCGAAGGGTGCTGTGTTATGACCGGCATATTAGCGGCTTAGCCCAGTAGGCTATGGCCCAAGTTATCTTATCGTTATTAGGGGCTTAGCCCAATTATCTTATCGTTATTAGGGTCGTTTTCTTAGGAGTCAAGTAAACCTCTCTATATAAGGAGAGGAGATGTATCAATCTAATCAAGCAAGAAGCAATCAGTATTTGCTCGGCTTCCCTTAGGGAGCCGGGAGACCTAACCCTAGCCGCCTCTTGCACCGCCGCCGCCTCTTCTCCACCACGCAAGGACGGCGCCCAGCCGCCGGCCGACGCGCCTACGACCTCGTCTTCCTCCATCTTTTCCCCTACAATCTCCGCCCTAGAACCGGCAGAACCCTAGCTCCTAACACCTTGATATCAGGTAGTTCAGCTTCGATCACGTCTTCGCCGCCGCCCATCCCATCGCTTCCGCTGCCGACCGTCACCACCGCGCCGCTGGCCTTCTCCACCGCGCCGCTGCCCTCCCCGTCCGTGCCGCTGGTCGCATCCTCCGGCGCCACCACCACCCAGATGACGGCGCCCTCCACCGCACCACCGCCCGCCGTCTACTCCCGGCCGGAGATCACTGGGGTTCTCAACGATCTCGTCACCGCCGTCCAGGGGATACAGCTATACCTAGCCGGCCCTACGGGCCACCGGCCGCCGCGACCAGGCCAGCCGCCTTGCCGTGGTATTCGGCACCCGCGGCACCGACCGGGCCACTACACCACCACTGGCCGCTTCAGCCGCCGCCCGCCGCCGCGCCCCAATGGCCGCTGTGGCCGGCACCGGCCCTCGCCGCGTCACCCATGCCACCCGGGTCATCGCCGCCACCGCCCTGGCAACCCTGGCAGCCGCCGCACCCCGGGGCCACCGCGACGCTGGTCGGGCCGTTGCAGCCCTCGCTGCAGCTACAGCCAGCCCCCGCCACCGCCCCGATCTGGCCACAATGGCCGGCCGCGGCCATCGCCGTGCCCGCCACCTCCGCCGTTTCCAGGCAGCAGCAGCTACCGCTGCCGGCGCCTCCGCCGCCCAGCACCGGTCTGACTACAACCGCGCCGGCGGGCGTGCCGATTCAGCAAGTGCGGTTCCCGCCCTCGCCGTCCCAGCTTCCGGCCTGGTTGGCCGGGATGTCACCGCCAATCTACACCATGGCCGCGGACCAGCCGGCGCCCTCCCTGCCGTACGACGGGCCCTCCGGCTCCGCGGGTTTCCACGCTGGCTTCAATGGGCCACCGCTTTCCTGCGGACCACCTGTGCACACCGGACCAACATCATCCTCTTCGCTGCTCCGTACTACCGAGCCATACACTCACGACGGTCATGCTCAGACACCGCCGCGCTTCGCCAAGCTCGCCTTCGCCACCTACGACGGCGCCGAGGACCCCTTCAACTGGCTCAACCAGTGCGAGTAGTTCTTCCGGGGGCAACAGACGCTCGCGTCGGACCGCACCTGGCTCGCCTCTTATCACCTCCGTGGTGCCGCACAGACGTGGTACTACACACTCGAGCAGGACGAGGGCGGCATATGCCCCCATGGGAGCGTTTTCACGAGTTCTGCCTCCTTTGATTCGGACTACCGGTACGTGGGAGCCGGTTGGCGGAGTTGGGCCGCCTTCCCTTCACCTCTACGGTGCAGGACTACACCGACCGCTTTCAGGCTCTGGCATGCCACGCGTCCGGCGTGACGGCTCATCAGCGGGCTGAACTCTTCGTAGGTGGTCTGCCAGATCATATCCGCGTGGAACTCGAGCTATAGGTATCTCTGGGCCCTCTCGGTAATGCACATCACATAAAGCCTTGCAAGCATTGCAACTAATGAGTTAGTTGTGATATGATGTATTACGGAACGAGTAAAGAGACTTGCTGGTAACGAGATTGAACTAGGTATTGGATACCAACGATCGAATCTCGGGCAAGTAACATACCGATGACAAAGGGAACAACGTATGTTGTTATGCGGTCTGACCGAAAAAGATCTTCGTAGAATATGTAGGAGCCAATATGGGCATCCAGGTCCCGCTATTGGTTATTGACTGGAGACGTGTCTCGGTCATGTCTACATTGTTCTCGAACCCGTAGGATCCGCACGCTTAAGGTTACAATGATATGATATATTATGAGTTTATTCATTTTGATGTACCAAAGTTTGTTCGGAGTCCCGGATGTGATCACGGACATGACGAGGAGTCTCGAAATGGTCGAGACATAAAGATTGATATATTGGAAGCCTATGTTTGGATACCGGAAGTGTTCCGGGTGAAATCGGGATTTTACCGGAGTACCGGGAGGTTACCGGAACCCCCCGGGAGCTAAATGGGCCATGATGGGCCTTAGTGGAAAAGAGAAGAGGCAGCCCTTCATGGGCCGCGCGCCCCTCCCCTCCCTTGGTCCGAATAGGACAAGGAGAGGGGGCCGGCCCCTCTCTCTCTTTTCCCCCCTCCGCGAATCCTATTCCAACTAGGATTGGGGGGGGGGGGAATCCTACTCCCAGAGGGAGTAGGACTCTCCTGGCGCGCCCTCCTTGGCCGGCCAGCCTTCCCCCCTTTAGTCCTTTATATACAGAGGCAGGGGCACCCCAGAGACACACAAGTTGATCCACGTGTCTATTCCTTAGCCATGTGCGGTGCCCCCTGCCACCATATTCCTCGATAATACTGTAGCGGAGTTTAGGCGAAGCCCTGCTGCTGTAGTTCATCAAGATCGTCACCACGCCATCGTGCTGACGAAACTCTTCCCCGACACTTTGCTGGATCGGAGTTCGGGGATCGTCATCGAGCTGAACGTGTGCTCGAACTCGGAGGTGCCGTAGTTTCGGTGCTTGATCGGTTGGATCGTGAAGACGTACGACTACTTCCTCTACGTCGTGTCAGCGCTTCCGCAGTCAGTCTGCGTTGGGTACGTAGACAACACTCTCCCCTCTCGTTGCTATGCATCACATGATCTTGCGTGTGCGTAGGAAAATTTTTGAAATTACTACGAAACCCAACAGTGGCATCAGAGCCAGGTTTTATGGTTTGATGTTATATGCACGAGTAGAACACAAGTGAGTTGTGGGCGATATAAGTCATACTGCCTACCAGCATGTCATACTTTGGTTCGGCGGTATTGTTGGATGAAGCGGCCCGGACCGACATTACGTGTACGCTTACGCGAGACCGGTTCTCCCGACGTGCTTTGCACAAAGGTGGCTAGCGGGTGACTGTCTCTCCAACTTTAGTTGAACCAAGTGTGGCTACGCCCGGTCCTTGCGAGGGTTAAAACGGAGTCTATTTGACAAACTATCGTTGTGGTTTTGATGCGTAGGTGAGATTGGTTCTTACTTAAGCCCGTAGCAGCCACGTAAAACTTGCAACAACATAGTAGAGGACGTCTAACTTGTTTTTGCAGAGCATGTTGTGATGTGATATGGTCAAAACGTGATGAGATATAAGTTGTTGTATGAGATGATCATGTTTTGTTGAAGTTATCGGCAACTGGCAAAAGCCTTATGGTTGTCTCTTTATTGCATAAGATGCAAGCGCCAAATAATTGCTTTACTTTATCGCTATGCGATAGCAATAGTTGCAAGAGCAATAGTTGGCGAGACGACCATGTGACGACATATTGATATAGATCAAGATGATGGAGATCATGGTGTCATGCCGGTGACGATGGAAATCATGATGATGCTTTGGAGATGGAGATCAAAGGCACAAGATGATGATGGCCATATCATGTCACATATTTTGATTGCATGTGATGTTTATCTTTTATACATCTTATTTTGCTTAGTTTGACGGTAGCATTTTAAGATGATCTCTCACTAATTATCAAGAAGTGTTCTCCCTGAGTATGCACCGTTGCCAAAGTTCGTCGTGCCCAGACACCACGTGATGATCGGGTGTGATAAGCTCTACGTCCATCTACAACGGGTGCAAGCCAGTTTTGCACACGCGGAATACTCAGGTTAAACTTGACGAGCCTAGCATATGCAGATATGGCCTCGGAACACGGAGACCGAAAGGTTGAGCGTGAATCATATAGTAGATATGATCAACATAACGATGTTCACCATTGAAAACTACTCCATCTCATGTGATGATCGGTCATGGTTTAGTTGATTTGGATCACGTAATCACTTAGAGGATTAGAGGGATGTCTATCTAAGTGGGAGTTCTTAAGTAATATGATTAATTGAACTTAAATTTATCATTAACTTAGTCCTGGTAGTATTTTGCAAATTATGTTGTAGATCAATAGCTTGCGCTGTTGCTTTCATATGTTTATTTTGATATGTTCCTAGAGAAAAATTGTGTTGAAAGATGTTAGTAGCAATGATGCGGATTGGATCCGTGATCTGAGGTTTATCCTCATTGCTGCACAGAAGAATTATGTCCTTGATGCACCGCTAGGTGACAGACCTATTGCAGGAGCAGATGCAGACGTTATGAATGTTTGGCTAGCTCAATATGATGACTACTTGATAGTTTAGTGCACCATGCTTAACGGCTTAGAATCGGGACTTCAAAGGCGTTTTGAACGTCATGGACCATATGAGATGTTCCAGGAGTTGAAGTTAATATTTCAAGCAAATACCCGAGTTGAGAGATATGAAGTCTCCAACAAGTTCTATAGCTAAAAGATGGAGGAGAATCGCTCAACTAGTGAGCATGTGCTCAGATTGTTTGGGTACTACAATCGCTTGAATCAAGTGGGAGTTAATCTTCCAGATAAGATAGTGATTGACAAAATTCTCTAGTCACCATCACCAAGTTAGTAGAACTTCGTGATGAACTATAATATGCAAGGGATAACGGAAACAACTCCCAAGCTCTTCGTGATGCTGAAATCAACGAAGGTAGAAATCAAGAAAAACATCAAGTGTTGATGGTTGACAAGACCACTAGTTTCAAGAAAAGGGCAAAGGGAAGAAGGGGAACTTCAAGAAGAACGGCAAGCTAGTTGCTGCTCAAGTGAAGAAGCCCAAGTCTGGTCCTAAGCCTGAGACTAAGTGCTTCTACTACAAAGGGACTGGTCACTAGAAGCAGAACTGCCCCAAGTATTTGGCGGATAAGAAGGATGGCAAAGTGAACAAAAGTATATTTGATATACATGTTATTGATGTGTACTTTACTAGTGTTTATAGCAACCCCTCAGTATTTGATACTGGATCAGTTGCTAAGAGTAGTAACTCGAAACAGGAGTTGCAGAATAATCAGAGACTAGTTAAGGGTGAAGTGACGATGTGTGTTGGAAGTAGTTCCAAGATTGATATGATCATCATCGCACACTCCCCTATACTTTCGGGATTAGTGTTGAACCTAAAATAAATGTTATTTAGTGTTTGCATTGAGCATGAATATGATTGGATCATGTTTATTGAAATACAGTTATTCATGTAAGTTAGAGAATAATTGTTGTTCTGTTTACATGAATAAAACTTTCTATGGTCGAGGCCACAATATTACAAGATTTTCTACTGAAACTGAGTGCTTCTACTGCAAAGGGACTGGTCTGAAACTGAGTGCTTCAGATAAAATGGTTTGTTGGATCTCGATCGTAGTGATACACATATTCATAATATTGAAACCAAAAGATGCGAAGTTAATAATGATAGTGCAACTTATTTGTGGCACTGCCGTTTAGGTCATATTGGTGTAAAGCGCATGAAGAAACTCCATGCTGATGGGATTTTGAAATCACTTGATTATGAATCACTTGGTGCTTGCGAACCATGCCTTATGGGCAAGATGACTAAGACTCCGTTCTCCGGAACAATGGAGCGAGCAACAGATTTGTTGGAAATCATACATACTGATGTATGTGGTCCGATGAATATTGAGGCTCGCGGCAGGTATCGTTATTTTTTGATCTTCACATATGATTTGAGCAGATATGAGTATATCTACTTGATGAAACACAAGTCTGAAACATTTGAAAAGTTCAAAGTATTTTAGAGTGAAGTGGAGAATCATCGTGACAATAAAATAAAAGTTTCTACGATATGATCGCTGAAGTAAAATATTTGAGTTACGAGTTTGGTCTTCAGTTAAAACAATGTGAAATAGTTTCACTACTCACGCCACCTGGAACACCATAGTGTAATGGTGTGTTCGAATGTCATAGTCGTACTTTATTAGATATAGTGCGATCTATGATGTCTCTTACCGATCTACCACTATTGTTTTGGGGTTATGCATTAGAGATAGCTGCATTCACATTAAATAGGGCACCATCTAATCCGTTGAGATGACACCGTCTGAACTGTGGTTTGGCGAGAAACCTAAGTTGTCGTTTCTTAAAGTTTGGGGTTGTGATGCTTATGTGAAAAAGTTTCATCCTGATAAGCTCAAACCCAAATCGGAGAAATAAATCTTCATAGGATACCCAAAAGAGACTGTTGGGTACACCTTCTATCACAGATCCGAAGGCAAGATATTCGTTGCTGAGAATGGACCCTTTCTAGAGAAGGATTTTCTCTCGAAAGAAGTGAGTGGGAGGAAAGTGGAACTTGATAAGGTAACTGTACCTGCTCCCTTATTGGAAAGTAGTTCATCACAGAAATCTGTTCCTGTGACTACTACACCAATTAGTGAGGAAGCTAATGATGATGATCATGTAACTTCAGATCAAGTTACTACCAAATCTCGTAGGTAAACCAGAGTGAGATCTGCACCAGAGTGGTACGGTAATCCTGTTCTGGAAGTCATGTTACTAGACCATGACGAACTTGCGAACTATGAGGAAGCAATGATGAGTCCAGATTCCGCGAAATGGTTTGAGGCCATGAAATCTGAGATATGATCCATGTATGAGAACAAAGTATGGACTTTGGTTGACTTGCCCGATGATCGGCAAGCCATTGAGAATAAATGGATCTTCAAGAGGGAGACGGACGCTGATAGTAGTGTTACTATCTACAAATCTATAATTGTCGCAAAAGGTTTTCGACAAGTTCAAGGTGTTGACTACGATGAGATTTTCTCACTTGTATCTATGCTTAAGTCTGTCCGAATCATGTTAGTAATTGCCGCATTTTATGAAATCTGGAAAATGGATAAACAAAACTGCATTCCTTAATGGATTTATTAAAGAAGAGTTGTATGTGATGTAACCAGAAGGTTTTGTCAATCCTAAAGGTACTAACAAAATATGCAAGCTTCGGCGATCCATCTATGGACTGGTGCAAGCATCTCGGAGTTGGAATATATGCTTTGATAAGTTGATCAAAGCATATAGTTTTATACAGACTTGCGGTGAAGCCTATATTTACAAGAAAGTGAGTGGGAGCACTACAACATTTCTCATAAGTATATGTGAATGACATATTGTTGATCGGAGATAATGTAGAATTATTCTGCAAAGCATAAAGGAATGTTTGAAAGGAGTTTTTCAAAGAAAGACCTCGGTGAAGCTACTTACATATTGAGCATCAAGATCTATAGAGATAGATCAAGACGCTAGATAAGTTTTGATGCTCAATATCATGATCTGTAGATCTATGTCAACATTCAGATCTATAGAGTAGCTCCGTGCAGAGAATTGTTAACATAGAAATTTGCAAAATACATACGGATCTGAATGTGGCAGACCCGTTGACTAAACTTCCCTCACAAGCAAAACATGATCACACCTTAGTACTCTTTGGGTATTAATCACATAGCGATGTGAACTAGATTATTGACTCTAGTAAACCCTTTGGGTGTTTGTCACATGACGATGTGAACTATGGGTGTTAATCACATGGTAATGTGGACTATTGATGTTAAATCACATGGTGATGTGAACTAGATTATTGACTCTAGTGCAAGTGGGAGACTGAAGGAAATATGCCCTAGAGGCAATAATAAAGTTATTATTTATTTCCTTATATCATGATAAATGTCTATTATTCATGCTAGAATTGTATTAACTGGAAACATAATACATGTGTGAATACATAGACAAACAGTATGTCACTAGTATGCCTCTACTTGACTAGCTCGTTGAATCAAAGATGGTTAAGTTTCCTAGCCATAGACATGAGTTGTCATTTGATTAATGGGGTCACATCATTCAAGAATGATGTGATTGACTTGACCCATTCCGTTAGCATAGCACTTGACCGTTTAGTTTGTTAATATTGCTTTCTTCATGGCTTATACATGTTCCTATGACTATGAGATTATGCAACTCCCATTTACCGGAGGAACACTGTGTGTGCTACCAAACATCACAACATAACTGGGTGATTATAAAGGTGCTCTACAGGTGTCTCCGAAGGTACTTGTTGGGTTGGCGTATTTCGAGATTACGATTTGTCACTCCGATTGTCGGAGAGGTATCTCTGGCCCCACTCGGTAATGCACATCACTATAAGCCTTGCAAGCATTGCAACTAATGAGTTAGCTCCAGGATGATGTGTTACGGAGCGAGTAAAGAGACTTGCCGGTAATGAGATTGAACTAGGTATTGAGATACCGATGATCGAATCTTGGGCAAGTAACATACCGATGACAAAGGGAACAACGTATGATGTTATGTGGTTTGACCAATAAAGATCTTCGTAGAATATGTAGGAGCCAATATGAGCATCCAGGTTCCGCTATTGGTTATTGACCGGAGACGTGTCTTGGTCATGTCTACATAGTTCTCAAACCCGTAGGGTCCGCACGCTTAAAGTTCGATGACGGTTATATTATGAGTTTATGTGTTTTGATGTACCGAAGGAGTTCGGAGCCCCGAATGAGATCGGGGACATGACGAGGTGTCTCGAAATGGTCGAGATGTAAAGATCGATATATTGGACGACTATATTCGGACATCGTAAAGGTTCCGAGTGATTTGGGTATTTTCGGGAGTACCGGGGAGTTACGGGAATTCGTATTGGGCCTTAATGGGCCATACGGGAAAGGAGAGAAAGGCCTCAAAGGGTGGCCGCACCCCTCCCCATGGGCTGGTCCGAATTGGACTAGGGAGGGGGTGCGCCCCCTTCCTTCCTTCTCCTTTTCCCTTCCCTTTCCTTCCCTCCTACTCCTACTACATGGAAGGGCTCCTAGTTCTACTAGGAAAAGGAGAATCCTACTCTCGGTGGGAGTAGGACTCCCCTAGGGCGCGCCATAGAGAGGGCCGGCCTTCCCCCTCCTCCACTCCTTTATTACGGGGTAGGGGGCACCCCAAAGACACAACAATTGATCTCTTGATCTCTTAGCCGTGTGCGGTGCCCCCCTCCACCATAATCCACCTCGATCATATTGTAGCGGTCCTTAGGCGAAGCCCTGCGTCGGTAGAACATCATCATCGTCACCACACCATCGTGCTGAAGAAACTCTCCCTCAACACTCGGCTAGATCGGAGTTCGAGGGATGTCATCGAGTTGAACGTGTGCAGAACTCAAAGGTGCCGTGTGTTCGGTACTTGATCGGTCGGATCGTGAAGACATACGACTACATCAACCGCATTGTGCTAACGCTTCCGCTTTCGGTCTACGAGGGTACGTGGACAACACTCTCCCCTCTCATTGCTATGCATCACTCTGATCTTGCGTGTGCGTAGGAATTTTTTTGAAATTACTACGTTCCCCAACATGTAATTGCTTTATTTGGTGTGTGGAAATGTTATGTGTGTAGTCACTTGTGTAATTGTATGCTTAATTTGGTTATGCAATGCTATCTTTTTAAGTATATATGTTGATGCTGTAGACAGAGCGTAGATGTTGTGCGGACAAAGAAAATCACGTCGCACACGGACTAAACAATGGAACCTGTCGGTGGTGTTTTCATAAATCACTCACAATTGTATACCAGCAATCGTTTGCTCACAACACACACGGCTTGTTGGCAGTAATCGTCTGTGTTGTTATCGGTCTTTGCACACGTCTCCGATTACAGACCTGTTTGCCTCGTATCACACACATCTTATTCATTTGAACTGTTTCTGTTCTCATGTCTCAACGCAAATAGTTCATCTGAGTGAACCGCATGCCGTATATCGCACACACCTTTGATCTGGCTAACCGTTTCTTTTGTGTGGCCTAATCACAAATAGTTCATCCGAGTGAACCGTATGCTGTGTATCGCACACGCCTTCATCTGGCTGCCCGTTTCTTTTGTTCCTCCTCACCGCAAACAGTTCATTGAACTGAACCGTATGCCCTTCATCGCACACGCAAATAAAACCTGAACCATGTTTCATGCATCCGTCATCGCAAACGTTTTATACATTTCTGACGGTTTTCATACAGCACCGTTTGCGATTATTGCATCAAACACAGTTTCTCGAAGGGTCTTTGATCGTAGTGTCGCGTTAGTAGCATCCTGCAGTAGTGAACTGTTTTTGATTATGGAAGATAACATAAATGGTTCAACTTAACAATTGTGTGTGATACGCGGCAAAAAGGTCCGCAGGTTAATTCGAGAACAAGTACACAGAGGTTAATTTGACATACATGACTTATAAGTTTCACAAAAATCATATCACTTTTTTGGAAAACATTTAATTGCGTTGACTGTATATAATGCTCCGTCCTATTAGTTGAACCTCACTCGGGGTCCATGTTTGGGAAACATGTCGTAAAGTAATAGGAGTTCTGTTAGATGAGCTATCGGTAGGGAAAGTTGGTCCTTGCTACTATAGGATCCCTCTTTGCATCCTTTATTGGGCACCCGGATGACCAACTGTTTCTGCCCAATGGTCCATGCCACGTCCCCCGCATGGCAGTTTTTGTCGCGGGTAACTGCATCATCGCGCCACGCCCGGCGCAACCGCATGCACACAAACGTGCGTGATCATGCACCGGCCCAAACACTAGCAGCACAACTTATAAATTAGTGGATGGAGTACTAGTTACAGTGGTGCATATAATTAAGCAAAGGGATCTCACATGTCGGTATTGACTAGAACGAGAATGCAATAGCACAATAAGAATTAAGGCCACGATGATGCGATCGCAGTGGTGGTTACAGGAGGCAAGAAGAAAGATGCATCCATTAACGTACGACCTCCTCCTCCTCAACTCAGTGCGCCGGGCCACTATACGATGGCTAAGGAGCGGTGGCTTTTGTGGCGAGGGCAAGGTGCTTCTCAGATAAGGCATCCAAGGCTTCCAACCGATTGAAGAAGGCCAACATCGTAGCGTCCTCACTGGCTTTGTAGATACCTATGTACACAATTCGCTCGTACACATGGATGTGTAGATCTATGGTTTCTTGCAGGACGAGGCGCCTCGCAACGAGCACAACCTTTAGGTGGACATTCTTCGTGGCCTCGGCGAGCAGTCACAGGGCCACCAGTGCTTGAAAGAGGATCCGACCATGGAGGCCGATTAAGGTGGAAGGCAATGAGAAGCCCGGGTGCGCGGGCTGGATGAGTACAGCGATGTCGTTCATGAGCTTCTTGACGATGGTGAACCTATTGGTGGTGTGAACAATCATCTGATCATACTGAGAGTCGTAGCTGGCATCGACGGCGGCCATCCACCAGCTGGTCCCCAACACCGTGTGGAGACGATCCACGATGCCATGCCGCAGGCCGGCGTCGTGGACCATCTGGCACAGCCGCTGGTCGCTCGCGCGCATCGCCGCCATGGGTCTGGAGTGAGCACTTTTGTGCTTATTAGTGTAGGTGCTTAGGCAAATGCTTAGGTGCGTATGATGTGGTAGATGCATTGGAATGGAGGGACGCCTTTATATGGGTGCAAACTGCATTGCATTCACATTGTGCTGCCTCTTTTCTCGGTCCTCCTCCCATTACTTCCCCCATGCATTCACACGATGCTAATTGAAGGAGGATGCATCATTGGCCGTTCAACATTTCAGGAACTACTACCCTCTCCCTCGTCTGCATTAAAGCCGTATCGGGAACTACGTCGCCCGCTGTAAAATCGAATAGTACTGCGCCACCCGCTGCACGCCCGGCTGGACACGCCTCATTGCCTCCATCTATTCTTAATTACTGAATTTTAGTTGCAAAAATTAGATACTGCTAGTGATTTTTAGCTTCATGTTTTGACAAATTGCAGTGTTACAAGGTTGGCAAATGGCAATGTTACTAGATCAACAAATGCCAATCTTTCTTGTTTGACAAATGGCAACATACCCAATAGGACAGATGCAAATTGCAGCAAATTGTTTGTTAGTGGTTCACACAGGTCATCCAAAAGAACCGCTTGTGTTCAAGAGATGCGCAAATCCGGCTCTCACTTTGCATACGGGTGTTCTATCTAAAACGTTTGCAATCAAGAGCCATTAAAACCTATAGCCATTAAAACCAAGACACGTGGCATCACGTGAATGGTTAACATAACGCACACGGTTTGAATTATACAACCGTTTGAGATATTAAAGTCGTAGCTATTTTTTCAAAATGCCTTTGTTGGTTGTTAATCGAGTGCACCTTCTCTCAAAATGGACACGAAAAATACCACTGCATGTCGGGTGCCATTCCATTACAGCATGCCAAGTTTCATGAATTTCAGACGAGTTTTGGATTTACTAGAATTTAAAAACAAAGTATCTCAACGTTTTGGTGGTTGAGTGATGGTGGCGGGGTGTTTGGCATTCATTCCCGTTTCTTGCATGGGACCTAAGCATGCACCCAAGGACAAATATTTGATTTTTCGACCAATTTATATGCATTGGAGCATGTGCATGTAGTTCAAATTTGAATTATGCACATATATGCATTAAAAACTCACTTAATGCATAAAAATGTCCAAACGAACCCCCAAAAATCACAAAAAATAACACAACACTCCTGTTGTTCTATGTTGACACGAGAAATTTTTTGAAAACAATAAGAGGCAATGGATATCGTTTCGTCACCAAAGGTGGGGCGGTCCCTACCGAACCATCATGCTTGGTGTGAGAAGCTCTGGTTTGTGAGAAGCATATAGCAAAACCTGCCCCAAATGGGACAAAAAATTTACTACGACATGTTGATTCCATTCCATGAAAGCATGCCAAGTTTCATGAATTTCAGATGAGTTTTGGATTTACTAGAATTTAAAAACAAAGTATCTCAACATTTTGCCGGCAATCAATGTTGCCCTGGTGTTTGAAATGCATTCCAATTTCTTGCATGGGACCTAAGCATGCACCCAAGGACACATATTTGAATTTCAACCAATTTATATGCATTAGAGCATGTGCATGTAGTTCAAATTTGAATTATACACATAAATGCATTGAAAAATCAATTAATGCATAAAAATGTCCAAATGAACCCCGAAAAATCCAAAAAATTGACACAACACTCCTGTTGTTCTATGTTGACACGAGAAAAAAAATTGAAACCAATAAGAGGCAATGGATATCAGTTAGTCCCCAAAGGTGGGACGTTCCCTACCGAAACCATCATGCTTGTTGCGAGAAGCTCTGGTTTGTGAGAAGCAAATCCCCAAACTTGCCCCAAATGGGACAAAAAATTTACCACGTCATGTTGATGCCGCTCCATGATAGCATGCCAAGTTTCATGAATTTCGAACGAGTTTTCAATTTACTAGAATTTAAAAACCAGGTATCTCAATGTTTGTGGCCGAGTGACCGTCCCCTGGTGTTTGACATTCATTCCCATTTCTTGCATGGGACCTAAGCATGCACCCAAGGACACAAATTTGATTTTTCAACCAATTTATATGCATTAGAGCATGTGCATGTAGTTCAAATTTGAATTATGCACATAAATGCATTGAAAACTCAATTAATGCATAAAAATGTCAAAATGAACACCGAAAAATCCCAAAAATCGACACAACACTCCTGTTGTTCTATGACGAGAAAAAATTTGAAAGCAATAAGAGGCAATGGATATCGTTTCGTACCCAAAGGTGGGACGTTCCATACCGAAACCACCCGGCTTGTTGTGAGAAGCTTTGGTTTGTGAGAAGCATATCCCCAAACCTACCCCAAATGGGACAAAAAAATTACCACGGCATGTTGATGCTGCTCCATGATGGGATGCAAAGTTTCATGAATTTTAGACGAGTTTTGTATTAACTAGAATTAAAAACCAGGTATCTCAATGTTTGCGGCCGAGTGACCGTGGCTGGGTGTTTGACATTATATTCATTCCATTTTCTTGCATGGGAGCTAACCATGCAATCAAGGACACATATTTGAATTTTCAACCAATTTATATTCATTAGAGCATGTGCATGTAGTTCAAATTTGAATTATGCACATAAATGCATTGAGAACTCATTAAATGCATAAAAATGTCCAAACGAACCTTGAAAAATCACAAAAAAGAACACAACACTCCTGTTGTTCTATGTTGACACGAGAAAAATTTTGAAAGCAATAAGAGGCAATGGATATCGTTTTGTCCCCAATGGTGGGGCATTCCCTACCGAAACCATCATGCTTGTTGTGAGAAGCTCTGGTTTGTGAGAAGCATATACCCAAACCTGCCCCAAATAGGACAAAACATTTACCACGGCATGTTGATGCCGCTCCATGATAGCATGCGAAGTTTCATGAATTTCAGACGAGTTTGGATTTACTAGAATTTAAAAACAAGGCATCTCAATGTTTGCGGCCGAGTGACGGTAGCAGGGTGTTTGACATTCATTCCCGTTTCTTGCATGGGACCTAAGCATGCACCCAAGGTCAAAGATTTGATTTTTCAACCAATTTATATGCACTGGAGCATGTGCATGTAGTTCAAATTTGAATTATGCATATAAATGCATTGAAAACTCAGTTAATGCATAAAAATGTCCAAACGAACCCTGAAGAATTCCAATTCTTTTATGACACCCATATAATTGCATGTTCACTGCAGATAAAAGGTCTAGCAATTCAAACACCATCCATGGCAGCTGTGACCGCATAAGGTAATTCAAATCGAGACTAAAAATCAAGTAGATCCCACATAGTTTATTATAACCAACTGCGTGAGATGCAACACAAAATATCTTGGAGCACCGTTGGAGTATAGTACGCATACAGCTTATGTGAGACGGTGCGACGGCTACAGTCCGCAACCTACTCTGAATAAGGGACCGTGTCTGATGACACTTTGCGCGCCAGTTTTTTCGCTGAAGCGATTCCAAATTTTAGACTACCACGGAAATATCTACCTCCCCGCCCCTCCCCTTACCAAAAGCCACATTTCCCCTGTTTCGGCCTTCCTTTCCAAGCTGAATCCTTCACTCCTAGCTTGCAGCGCCGCCTCCTCGCCGGCGACCCTCCTTCATGCTGCTCGGCCTCGCCTATCTAGGCAGGTAATCCACACCTGAACCCCATCCTCCTCCTCCTTCCAAGTCCCACATGCCCCGACCGCCGGCGCGAGCGTGAAACCTTCCACCCAAAACACCGACCCCTCCAACAAATAAGCGTCAGCCTAAGCCATGGTGCACGCAGTATAGACAGGATCTCAAGGAGCATTTGGCAGCATAGAAATCGCGGCCACACGCGAAGATGAGGTCGCGATGGCTGCCATTCGTGCCGACCCCTAGATCTTGGAGGAGCACCTCGCCGTCGAGGCCACCGTTGACGCCTCGCATGCCGACGCTGCGACGCGGTTGGATTCTTTAAACGATAGTTCGTGGCGTTTTCTTGAGGCCACCGTCGGTGCCTTCGTCTAAGACTATGAGGTGTTTTCTCAGCGTGCATGTGCTTACTTCATCTCGAGAGCCAGCAGGTTGGTGCCCGGCGCGGCTCAAGAAACTCACCACTACAATGAGGGCACCGACGATGCGGAGGACTTGCCCTCTTCCATGTCCAAGGAGCCAATCGTCATCAATATCTCCGACAATGACGAGTAGCTTGTCTTTTTTAGCTCACTATAAGGACCCATGTTCAGTTTGCTAGCTACTGCCTTTCCTTAACAAATTCTAGTGAATTGTGCTATCTACTTTAGCATGAAATCTTCTACTATAGTGTATATGTTCTATATGTCGTGCAATGTGGTGTTCAGTTAACTGCTTGGTTGAATTCTACAAATGTGATGTTCAATTCTTCAGGGTGCAATATTTCCAAGTTGTCAAGCATGCTTGGTTTGGTTAACTGTCTGATCTTCTATTACGAGTATGTTATGTTGTGCAATGTGGTGCTCAGTTAACATTTGGTTCATTTGTTGTGGTGTTTAGTTAACTGCTTGGTTCAATTCTGCAATGTGATGTTCAATTGTTGTGGATGCATTCTGTTATTGTATACAATGTGAGGAATAAATCGAATTTGGCTGTACTAAATACATGAGAAACAAATACAATTGCTATATTTCCATGTGAGGAATAAATGGGTTTTCCATGTGGCTTGAATTAAACTGATGAATCTGCAATGTGCTTATTTATTATCAATATATTTTACTGATAGCATGCGAACCCTTACTTAACCTGATGACTAACTACCTTATATGTGTTGCAGGGAAACAATGGGAAGCATTGAGGTTTACAAGATGATACTAACTATTATACCTTGCCTTTTTAATTCCTTTGCCCCATTTCCAATATAGAGAAGATATTTATGCACATCCTTGTTTTCAGGGTTCACCGATGATTACCTCTCAAACCACCTCTGTGGTCAGGAGGCAAGGAAAGTTTTCATACAACACCCACGGTTCAATGTTGAAGTGTTCCTGAAGAGGTCGAAGGATGGATGGCATCCACAGGCACTGGCTAAAGTTGCAAAGACCTTCAACATGAATGAAGGCTCAATATTCGCCTTCCGCTTCAGCAGTTTTCCAGATGAGATGCATCTCTCTATGTACCGTCTATGATGCTAATTTCAAAAGGTTCTAGATGTTGCATGTGAAACTTGCTGCTGGTGCAGTTGTGTAATGGGCTAGCTAAGTGCTGAAGCTATATCATGTTGTACTCCGATGTATTTCAATTATGAAATCCTGCTTCCTTAATATGGAAATGGACTATATTATGTGCTTAATATTAATTTCAATTAGATTAGTAAATGGATTATTAATAATAGGTCAATTATCCCGCTAATTGGCCAATTAGCTTGCTAATTGGGTTTTCCTTTTGCAAACGGTTATTGAGAAAACACCATGGGCGATGACCTCAGGCAACGCACGCAGTTCCTAGGAATAAACCATGTTGGATCAATGAACAATCCCACACGACATTATGTTGAAAATTGTTTGTGTTACGCCACCTTGCGCAAATGTTTTCCTTGGAGTGACTGTGTGGGATGTATATACGAATGGAAACGTTTAGCGGTGACTGACTGTGTGGGATGTACTTACGACCGGAAATGATTTCTCCTATATAATTGTATTTTTTTAGCACTACTGTACGTATTTCTGTATTTGAGTGCTCGCCGGTCGCACACGACCTCATTTTGCAGAGCGTGTCTGCCAGGAGGGCCTATCCCCGACGATTTCTGGGTCATGTGGGAAGGACCCCCTATCGCCCACAATCACTTGGAGATGGTTCCAAATGTCGTCGCGGAAAAGGGGTTAAAAACTGTTTGTATAGCACCGACGCATGCCAGTGCTAGTCTCCTCCGGTGGCTGCGGTCGGACGTTTCGGTAGTATATGGGGCCAGGGTGCGGCTACAAAACTTAAGTGAACACATGCTAATCAATGCTCAAAGCCTTCAAAAGATGCTCTAACTGACATTGTACGTTAATACTACAAACTTAAAGTACTATTGGTAATTTTCTCTAAGACTACGGGCGACACACGCACTAACTACTTCTCACATGCTGCCATCGGGGCATGCCGGTGTTCTCCTTCTTCGCCTTATAGGCGGTAGCTCTCCGTGCTTCGATCTCCGCCAAGCTCTCCTCACCATGGGGTGCGGCCTCTTCTTTCTTGTGGCGGAGGGACTCTCTTTTCTTAACTGCTTTCTGCCTTTTCCGCTCCTTCTGTGCGGCTTTGGTCGCCTCTAGATCCACCGCCCATTCAGCCATGGCATCCTCTAAGTCTGCCCACGTAACTGTGTGTCCGCCGGTGGGGATGAACTTGGCGCGGCGAGATGCTATTGCTTCCATAACATGTGTGCGTTCGCGGGCGGCAAGGAACGTGGCGCGGCGGGTTGCCATCGCTTCCTTACCAATGACTATGCGCCGCGGGGCCATGAACAAAGCTTGGAGAGAGCTCTAGGACGGAGGGGCCAGGCAACCGTATACTGCGATGGTTTTTGAGATCTCAACGACAAATGACAAAGGAAATTTGGCTTCCCTTATAATTTTGCTCGTTCATTATCGCACATGGTTCATCTCCTTGCTACGGAAACAGTGTGCGCTGAGCCTACTGTGTGTTGCGTTATGATTGGCTGAAACCCTAGCCATGCGGATCGCGCATGTGGACCATAGGATGCACCGCGAGCGAACGACAATCCACGTCTCTCACGTCACACCCGTGCAGCTGTAGCTGGATTGGATTTATATGTGCTAAATGACTAGAAAATGCACATAATCCCCTAAATATGGTAAATGATCCTGGAAAAATGCCAAATTTGAACACGGTGATTTGCACGGTGTATGTTCATCGTAGAAAAAAACTTCACGGCAAAGAATGAAGAAAATTTGGATTCCCCTTCAATCTTGGTGAGTTCCCTCTCGAAAGCATGGAATTTCCTCGGTGATGGTTCGATTTATGAAGGGCGTGCATGATAACACAAGCCAAACCTTCTCAAAATTTTATCAGGGCATGGTGATGCCATACCATGGCACCATGCCAGGCGTCATTTTTTTCAAGCATTTATTTCATTTTTTCTATAGTTGAGAACCCAATAAATAAACGTTTGTTTTCGACTATTGCTACAGATTTCATCGAAATATCTGCCCGTTCCTTGTAAAAGGCATGAAATTTACTAAATGGCACGAGCATGCTTTTCCAGGCTGTTCTTGTGCACCCTTTCATCCACTGATTGTTTGAACTTGAATTATGTGCATTAATGCTTAGAAAATGCACATAATCCCCTAAATATAGTAAATGAACCCGAAAAATGCCAAATTTGAACACGGTGATTTGCAGGGTGTATGTTCATCGTAGAAAACAACTCATGGACAAAGGTCAAAGGAAATTTGGATCCCCATTCCATCTTGGTGATTTCTCCCTCGAAACCATGAAATTCCTCGGTGATGGTTCGATTTATGAAAGTCATGCATGACGACATAAGGAAAACATTCTCAAATTTTTACCAGGGCATGGTGAGGCCATACCAGGGCACCATGCCAGGCATCATGTTTTCCAGCATGTATTTCATTTTTGTATAGTTGTTAACCTAGTAAACAAAGCATTTATGGTTGACTATTGCCACACATTTCCTTGAAATATTTTCCCATTCCATGTAAAAGGCATGAGAATTTACTAAATAGCACGAGCATGGTTTTCCAGACCATTCTTGTGCACCTTTTCATGCACCGATTATTTGAATTTGAATTATGTGCATTCACTGGTACGCGTTGGTGCTATACAAACGGTTTTTAACCCGTTTCTGCGAGGGAACTGTCGCCAAGTGAGTGTGGGTGACAAGGGGTCCTTACCACATGATAGGTAATCGTCGGGGATAGGCCCTCCTGGGACACAGGCTGGGGCCGTGTGCGTTCGGGCGGGGCATCGGAACCCAATCATTTCCGTAGGTATGTACATCCCACACGGTGGGTCCTAGAAAAACATTTCCGTAGGTATGTACATCCCGCACGGTGAATCCAAGGAATACGTTTCCGTTCTTATGTACATCCCACACAGTCAATCCAAGGAAAACGTTTCTGTTCATATGTATATCACACACAGTCAATCCAAGGAATATGTTCCTGTTCTTATGTACATCCCACACAGTCAATCCAGCAAAAACGTTTCCATTCGTATGTACATCCCACACAGTTTTATGTGTAGGCTCGTGTGTGAAAGGTGTAAGTATCACATACGCTCTGCCTTGGTTAAATGTTCGCTTTTATCAACTACGTCACACATGATTTGATGAATAAAACTATGTGGCATTGGGCTATCCATCACAAGTGCTTTTACTGCTATAACCATTTGCAAAGTTCCATGACACATCTAGCAGGTTTATTAGTTTACAATTTATAATTCTAGTATTATGCAAATTCACATTTCCTATCAAACAATTGTTTGCCAATGTCATATCAGACACATAAATATATTATAACATCACAGTACGATAGCTACATGAAAACATTACAGTACAACATATAGCTAGTTCAACTTCATAAGAACAATATATTCAATTCCCTAATCAAGATCATCTAGGCTCGTCTTATCCACCTCTGCTTTCAGTTCAGTAAGAACCTGTTTTGCACTGCCCAATTGGGAGAGTGCCTCCTTCTTCGCCAACACCATCTTAGCAAAGTCTGATTTAAAAAATTTGAGATCATTCTCCACCTTCCTCTTTTTATCCCGCATCTTCAAATATTCTTCAACGTTGACAACACTTTCTCCAAGCCTACGTGTGTTCTCTTCCTCATACATGCTCCAGAGCATCGCTGGGCACATCTTCAAAGACTGTGGCCACTCTTGATCAACCCACTCCAAGTAAGAACACTTCCGTTCGTCCTATAATATTTAAAACTAGATCAGTAACAATTGTAGGGGAAATGGGTTTATAGCAACACAGAAAATCACCAATTCTTATTTTGAAAAACTGAAGAAACGTGTTAATTATGACATATATCCTCAAAAATATCAATATGCAAATGAATTAATTGCTACTAAGACAACAACCAAATTCTGGAACATTAGAAGCTATAAATAACTACAACAACGGTACAAGTTCTTACTCATGTACAATAAATAACAAATTGAACATTTTATGAGGAAGGTAAATATAACTGCAACAACATAGCGACAGTGTTGGGATGACAGCAAATTGATACTAAGAGGTGTGTACATGCACAAATTTAGTAACATAGAACTAATAGCACTAAGGTCGTGCACTATGTATGCTAGAACTGGTGTAAAGACAACTGTTCCTACATCTCGCACCGGTGGCTTGCATTGGCAAGCCGATGCAACAAAAAATCAGGGACCCGGATTCCAGAGCACGTAGTTGCTCAGATGCCCAGTTCCTTCATGCCATAAAGATTTAGTATTTTACTACTTGGTTGCTCGGATGTGTGGACCAAAGTTGGCTGCACAAACTACTGAAGCGGTGCCAAATAATTTTTAATGGCACCGCTAATGAGATGGCAAGAATTCAAGATACTAGGTACAAACGGTGACTCTGTCTTAGGATGCGTTTGGTTGAAGTTGTGGTATGAATGGGTTGGGACCGTGATAGTGTCTGAATCACATCTAACAAATGATTTGTAACAATGAAAGAGGGTCTAACCTTCTCTGCACATGCCAGAAACTTCCTCCCACTATCCACAGATTCAAGCACAACTAGCTTCACGCCTAGAGATTGATGGTGAGAATGAGTAGATAGATCTTCAGCAACCCATTCCATTCGTTGCCACTTATGGTCCTAGGGACCTACAAGAAGAAGAAATGACTCAAATCGATCAACGAGTAAAAATCCTTCATTCCAAGTCATAGCCCGAGAGAAGAGAGAAGAGAGGCATACCCGGGTGGTGAAGGAGTCATCGCCGGAGGAGGAACCGCTGGAGAGGTCTTTGAAGAAGACCATGGCGACCTGATATGTCTCCAACGTATCTATAATTTTTGATTGTTCCATGCTATATTATATCCTGTTTTGGACATTATTGGGCTTTATTATACACTTTTATATTATTTTTGGGACTAACCTATTAACTGAAGGCCTAGCCCAGAATTGCTGTTTTTTGCCTATTTCAGAGTTTCACAGAAAAAGAATATCGAAGGGACTCCAAACGGAATGAAACCTTCGGGAACGTGATTTTCGAAACGAACATGATCCAGAGGACTTGGACCCTACATCAAGAAAGCAACCAGGAGGGCACGAGGTAGGGGGCCGCGCCTACCCCGCCAAGTGCGCCCTCCACCCTCGTGGGGCCCACGTTGCTCCACCGACATACTTCTTCCTCCTATATATACCTACGTAACCCAAACTACCAGATACCGAGCCAAAACCCTAATTCCACCACCGTAACTTTCTATATCCGTCAGATCCCATCTTGGGGCCTTTTCCGGAGCTCCGCCGGAGGGGGCATCCATCATGGAGGGCTTCTACATCAACACCATAGCCTCGACGATGAAGTGTGAGTAGTTTACTTCAGACCTTCGGGTCCATAGTTATTAGCTAGATGGCTTCTTCTCTCTTTTTGGATCTCAATACAAAGTTCTCCCCCTCTCTTGTGGAGATCTATTCGATGTAATCTTCTTTTGTGGTGTGTTTGTTGAGACCGATGAATTGTGGGTTTATGATCACGTTTATCGATGAACAATATTTGAATCTTCTCTGAATTCTTTTATGTATGATTGGTTATCTTTGCAAGTCTCTTCGAATTATCAGTTTGGTTTGGCCTACTAGATTGATATTTCTTGCAATGGGAGAAGTGCTTAACTTTGGGTTCAATCTTGCGGTGTCCTTTCCCAGTGACAGTAGGGGCAGCAAGGAACATATTGTATTGTTGCCATCGAGGATAACAAGATGGCGTTTATTTCATATTGCATGAGTTTATCCCTCTACATCATGTCATCTTAATTAAAGCGTTACCTATATACATGGGTTTATTTCTGTCATATTGCATGGGTTTATTTCCTATTCTTTTGAACTTAATACTCTAGATGCATGCTGGATAGCGGTCGATGTGTGGAGTAATAGTAGTAGATACAGGCAGGAGTCGGTCTACTTGTCTCGGACGTGATGCCTATATACATGATCATACCTAGATATTCTCATAACTATGCTCAATTCTGTCAATTGCTCAACAATAATTTGTTTACCCACCGTAATACTTATGCTCTCGAGAGAAGCCACTAGTTAAACCTATGGCCCCTAGGTCCATTCTCCATCATATTAATCTTCCGTCAACAAGCTATTTCCTTTTCTGTTTATTTTGCTTTCTTTACTTTGCATCTTTATCATAAAAATACTAAAAATATTATCTTATTATATCTATTAGATCTCACTTTCGTGAGTGACCGTGAAGGGATTGACAACCCCTTTATTGCGTTGGTTGCGAGGATTTCACTTGTTTGTGTAGGTGCGAGGGACTCGAGCATGGCCTCCTACTGGATTGATACCTTGGTTCTAAAAAACTGAGGGAAATACTTACGCTACTTTGCTGCATCACCCTTTCCTTTTCAAGGGACAACCAACGCAGTGCTCAAGAGGTAGCACGACCCCGGCGGTAGGATGCGAGACGATGAGAGCGAGGAAGCAACTATAGCTTAGGAAGGAAGGAAGGAAGGAAGGAAGGAGAAAATAGGGGAGATGTGACTTGTGGTCGGGGAGAAGAGGGGATGGGGAGGGGGGGGGGGGGGGGGGCAAGATACTTTGGCGGTAGGCCAAATTTTTGGAAATGTGGAGGGAAACTTTGCGCGCGGTGCCGCCAGACCATTCACTTTGAACGATTGTGTGTATCGCAAATGATTCTTCTGCTTTACGCGCATGGGATGAGTTTCATAATTAAAATTTTGGTGGAAATTTCCCCGGGTATATCATTGCATAATTTAACATCGCTTGCTAATTTGGGCACACAAAAGAGCGTACAGCAGACAGACCACACTTACTGAATCGAGAAATTTTAGTAATTAAATAGAGCCAGTTGACCTAAGCATTGCTCTAACAAAAAACTAGCATTAAAAAGAGAGCCTATGTACGCATAATTTTAACAAATCCGCCGCCGCACCGGCCTATGCATCGCCGGTGTGAGATGAGACGTCGATGACTTGTCCTCGCGACATGTTGCCGTTTGTGGACTCCGCGTCCCCTACTGAAGTCGACCGCGTCCTCGTCCTCGTCGCCACCCTCAAGGTTGTAGTACTCGTAGTAGTGGCTGCGCCAGAGCTCGCGTTGGTAGTCCACTGCCGATTCCTCGATAGACAGACTCTTCTCTACCTCGACCTCAGTGACGCGCAACTCCTCCTCCCGGCGCTCCTCGATCTCCACCGCCTCCTACATCTCCAACTCCCGCTCGGCGGCCTCATGAGGAAGCAGGTGCTCCATGGCCACCGTCGCCTTTTCGGACATGGGTCGCATGCTGGAGTCCGAGTTGGCCTAGAATATCATGGTGTGTGCATCCTTGATCTTGGCGTGGATGGCCTCGACCCGGGCCAGAGCGACATCGGCGACACGGATGGCAGCTCGAGCGCTCTCGGTTGTCTCGGCTGCTGCAGTTTCCCTGTCGGCTACCATAGACGCCCTCTTGGAGGAAGCGGCCGTGCTCAATGCAGATGTAGTGGCACTCTCGGCGTAGGTGGCCGCGCTCTCGGTGCAGGCGGCGATGCTTGGGGGGACGCGGCCATCGTAGGGCCTTCACGAAGCGTTTCCACGGCATCATCTTTGCAAGAAGTGGGTGCGGGAATGGGGATCGAAATTCGTGGATTCGGGGGTTGCCGGCACTAGAGCAAATGAGCTGGCAAAGCTTAAGGAGGGAGAGGTAAATAGACCCAGATATTTTCATCGCAAACGGTTCCTAGAAAACAACTTTGTGTGATGTTGTAGATATTTTTTATTAGCTGTGAAATACGAATTTGGAGTTAAGTGGCAATGGATGGTGTTTTAAATGGATGAGAAATTTTGTAGTACTAATAGAACTGTCATGTCAAAATTTGGAAATTTTCAGGGGTCATTTGACCTTTTAAGACATTTAAGTGATTTTCTAGCCATTTAATGACCGTAATTGAAATTTGAACTACATGTACATGCAACAGCTAACCATAACAGTTCGAAAAGTCATATTTTGTGTACTTGTGTGCGATTTAATTCCATGTGCAGTAAATTGGAAGGAATTTTCAAACATATTTGTCTAACGGCTATGACGTAATTAAGCATGGAGTGCCATGACATTTAAATTCCAAAAAATTAAAAAATATCAGAAACACATGAAACCTTGCACTACAAAAAAATACACTTCCATGATGATACGTGTTTGTCACAATAGGTCACATTTTGTGTCATGCATGTAAATACATGACGATTTCATGACAGAATCCTGATAGTCATACATGTGATGTCGTAGAAGTGTTCCATGACATTACAAAAATTATCATCACAGAAGTGTTCACTTCCATGAAGATAAATGTCGTGTCATGTAAGTGCTTTCGTCAAGGGTGACCGACACTTGGCATCCACCGTAACGGGTCACTGTTAAGCTATCGGGTCCGGTTTTGGATCCGATAACACGCTAACAGCCACGACCAATGATGATTTTCCATTTGTAAAATTCTCAATGGCCGACGGAACCACGTGTCAGCTCCAAGTTGGCACAGGTGTCACTCATCCAATGGGCGAGATGCGCCTATGATATGTTGAGACGTGGACCGGCTCAAAAGTGGCCCATAAAAATTAAATGGCCGGCCCAACTAAAGGCCCACAAGATTTTGCGTACCACAATGGGCTGGCCTAGCTAAAGGCCCACGAGATTTCGCCGACCATAATGGGCCAACCCAGCTAAAGGCCCACGAGATATCGCCGACCATAATGGACCGGCCCAGCTAAAGGCCTAGAAGATTTTGAGGACACTAGTGGCCTGGCCCAGTAACAGTCTGCCATGTCTTTGGCCAAATGCCGGCCCATATTTGATCCAGTCCATTAGCAGCCTGCCACGTTTCAGGCCCAATAAAGGCCCTTATGTGATCCGGCCAGTTAAAAGCCTACCACGTTTTGGGGCAAATTACAGCCCAGATCAGATCCGGCCCTTTAAGAGGCTTTTGGCTAAATTATGGCCCATATCAGATTCGGCCCGTCAACTGTATGTTATGCTTTTGGGCCCACTTGCTAAAGGCCCATTTAGTAATTCGGTCTGATATTAGTTTCGGCCTGTTAAAGGCATGTTTACCATTTCGGCCCTATATTTATTTGGGCCTGTTAAATGCCCATCATATAGTTGGGCCTAACTATGGCCCGGTTTTCATCCGGCCAGCACACAACCAATAATCGGATTGGGCCAGACAAGGACCATGACAATTTTGGCCTGTTAACAACCTATGATGTGATTGGCACAATCATGGGCCAGGGTCTATTTCGGCCTGCTGCCGGCCCGTGAGCTTTTCGGCACGTTTCAGGCCCAACCTACTTTTCAGCCTCCGTAAAGCCCATTGAGTTTTCTTGCGAAAATAGGGTCGGCGCTTTACTCGGCCAATTAGAGGCCCAAATCTACTAGTAGGCTAGTTTACATTTAGGCCTGTTAACGGACTGATTATGTAGTGATTTGCATGACGACCCGATTATGTACCATAATTTTACGGTTTGGCCGGTTTACCGCAAAGACAGGATATATATATATATATATATGGGCTATTCTATTTCGCGTAACAGAATATTATTCTGTTACCCTATTTGAACTGATGGTTTCAAGCGGTTGTACTCATGATTTTCATCTCGTCGAACTGATCGTGTTTTCGTCGGAATGAGGTGTGTAATATATCATTGGAAAGCTCTTGACATCTACATTACAAATATATAGGAATTTTTTACAAAATCATCACGGTTTAAGAGCAGTTTTGATAAAACCGTTTTTTTTCAAAACTGAAAACGTGAATCTTATTTTGGACTCAATTTTCAAATGGTTTATCGGAATTGAGCAAATAAGATGGCGTTAGAAAGCTGGTGAAAATCCGCATCTTCCATATATATATTGTTTTTTCTAATTCTATAAGATTTAAAAGTAATTTGAAAAACCATGAAATTCTGGGTGAAACGTATTTTCGCGATTTTTTGCAAACGGTTTGTCGGATTGACGCAAATGATACGGCGTTGGAAAGCTATGGAAAATGTGCAACTTTTTCGTATTGAAATATTTTTCTACTTGCTTACGATTTAGAAAAAAATTCGAATACGATCAAATTTGATTTCGAACATTTTTTTAAGTTTCTCGAAATGAGGCAAATAAATATTGTTAGAAAGATATCAAAAATACAAAACTTAGTCATGTTGAATGCTTTCTCAAATTCGCAACCATTGAAGAGTAATTTGGATTACGGTGAGACCCATCGTGCTATTTTTCCGTCAGAAAAAACAGAATACTTGTACTGATCTACATGTGCGTTTGTACTGGTGTAGTCTTCGGAGTGTAATTTTGAAAGGTTCCGAAAAAAGAGTACTTGAACTGATGTCCATATGGTTTTGTACTGAGCGTGTTTTAACATACTAGACTTTACTCTGTTTTTTTGGTACGATTTTCCTCGTAGCTTTTCTATTTGCGTCCCCGAACTTGCATGGATTATATCATTGAACTAAATGATAATTTTAACAAAAAGAAAATGTTGTGTGTTTCATTTTTTTAACTCAACTTTGTTTTGCGATGATGTTCTGGATTTCTCTTATTTTACCACTTGAACTTGACTTTTTGAATTTTCTTGCTTTTAGCATTTTTCCAAAGCCTATGTAGGACCTCATGTTCAACTTTTTTTGTACTTATATGCCAGTAATAATAAAACATTTTAGACACAATTGTTTGTCCATTTGTGGACATCAACCAAAATAGGCAGGAGAGAGCACTATCGAACTGATCATTCTTTTTGACCGAACTATGTATGTGTTCTTCTTTTTCAAGAACTAATCCTGTAATACATATTGAATGGCCACACATGTATGATATAATGAACTATAGGGCCTTAAAAGTGTAATTACAGTACATTTTATAAAGCTCCACAAGATGAAATGAAGCCTCTGCCAAATGAAATATACAAAATACTGAAAAAATCACACTCTTGCACAAAGGGTATACTTCTGAACATGCTTGATGACACCCACTGAACTTGTGCAATTGACTGGTGGGAGCAAGCCGCAACTTTGAAGTATGCAAAGGCATCTTGTTTTTCGAGAAAAAAAGTAGGGGCGCATCTTCATATCAATAAATAGTTGCTGATCCATCAGTGAGCATGCATCACAAAGAAAATGTTGAAAGAAAAACCGGGTGGACCGGGTGGACCAGCTACACCTCCTCCTCTATACTGATTGCTACAGCGAGGTGGAGCTGATCGAGGCGGAGATCACGAGCGGCACCAGGATTTGGCCACTATAGGGAATCCCAACGACTACCAAGCATCCTTGTTGTACTAACTATGGTGATGTATTTTCTACTACCCAAAACACCTGCAAGATGAACTGAAGGGCAGCCCCATCGACTGCAAGATGAAATGAAAATCCTGGCTAAGGGGACCTGAAGAATCACAAAATGTTGAACTGAATATACACAAGTGAAGGAGCATGAACGTACACGATAACTCTATGTTACACAACAATAACTGAGCATATATGTCTATAAGTTGAAGGGTAACAGACCTTAAGGTAGCAATGGACTTCCAATATTCATCTATTTGAGCTGCTGCCTTTTATTTTATTTTTTGACGCATCCTGCAAAAAGAAAATGGACCGAAATTTCAAAGATGAACTGAAAAAGACTAACATAATTCAGTAGAGATGGATGTGAAAAATGACGAGCATCCCAAATACTATCATCATTGAGGCTGTGGTAATTACATCGTCCTTTACATACTGATGTACTACTAGTAGTCTACTAAGTTGTACTTACGTGCATCCACTTTTGGAATACAGAGTAAGAAGTATTAGCTGAAACAAAAGAGTACTCATTTCAAGCAGGGAGTCATGTTCTTGCGCCTACATATTACAATCTTGATTTCTTACTCTAGATTCTAGTATCAGAATCCAATGATGAACAAGGCTTTATATACTACGGTGCATTTCATACTTCTTTGAAGTTTTATTCAGAATTTCCTAGGTCAAGGCTCTGGGCAAATCTGTAGTTTCAGACTAAGCTTTTTTATATATATAAAGGTAGTATGAAAGGCATAGTATGAAGACGAGAAGAATGGGGGGAAACCTGCATGTGACATACATAACAAAATGTTCAGAACTAGTATCGCAGCATAATAATATGTGAGTACAAGTGTGCAGCACAACAACACAATTGTACAAGTGATACCATGACACAAGTTATCTACATTCCTTTGATTACACTACTCTGACTAGAATTTAATAACTAACACTAGACTCCTATCAAGATAACCTGGTTCAGTCCATCTCCAAAACAGTTCACTTTATTAAGATTAGAAGGAATAGGAAACTCAAGCGTACTCTCAGTTCAGAGAAGTTCAAGCATTTGGTACAACCAGACACAACCTAAAACAATGACTAGCTCCACACGGAATGAAAAATTGTTGAACTGAAAAGCTCCACACGAATTGAAAAATTGTCAAACTAAAGAGCTCTAGATCAATATTTCTATGGTGAGAATCTTCTTTTACCTATACTTGAACTTGTCCTAAATGCATTACATGAAAAGGGAAAGGGAGAGGAGTCTCCAAACCTGACAAAAATTCAAATGGATTTAGCAGTGGAGCATTTACTGAGTAGATAATTGAGTTGGCTGGAGCATTGATGCAAACCTGAACGTACGGGACAAGGGCCTCTATCCTTCTGTACAGGCAAGTCTGAACTGATACAAACTTCTTTTTACCTAGCTACTAATTCTTTTATATATAGCCAGCTTTTTTTTAACACACACATCGAATTGTTTCTGCATTTCATTATGAACCGGTGATATAATACATATTTAACTGCTATACCAATAGTAAATTCACAAATACATGACACTTTTTTAGAACAATCTAGTAAGCATTGCATGGAATGCGTCAAATACTGGGAGAAATTTTAATAAGTATTTATCTAATTTTGCATGTGCACAATACCACCAAGGTTGAACTTTTTGAGTTCTGATTTTTGAACCCCCCAGCAGTAATACATGTACTAAGCGGTACATGATTATGTTGTTGAGCAGCTGATCTACCGAGACAAAAAGCACTCCTACAGTGCACACACTAAATCATGATAAAAGTTGGAAGCAAGAAGCAATCAGTAATTGCACATGCCTACGGCCGAGATGTGGAGGCACGCCACGGCAGGGAGGTGGAGGTGCGCCGTGGCCAGGATTTTTTGATGCTCCCAGCCTCCTGCATATATATTTTTGAACTGATGTTTTTTGTCATTGGGCTGATATAATTTTTTCTGTAGTTCAACTCCCGTGGCCTTGCCCGACTTGCCGACCTCCAGCTCTGTGTACACCACCCTGTCATCATCGATAGCAACAAAATATGATTTTGATTCGAGAAACATATTATTCTGTTTTTAATTCAAACCGACCATTTTCTTTAATTCGAACTGATCATTGTTTTTAATTTAAACTGATCATTGCTTCAAATTCAAATCAATTTTTCACCAAACTATCATGTACATTTTCTTTGTTATGAATCGATGATAGAATACATGTTAGACTGATATACCTACTCTATTCCCAAGCACAAAACAATGCAGCAATGGAATGAGCAAGGCACAAACCAGTGCGTCAATTGCCTCAATTCCATGCACTAGTTGGGCGTTTAATAACAACTATGTTCATCATAGAAACAAGTATAATTAATCTCTCCAAGTTCTGAAGTTGAACAAATGAATCATACAAAATACTGTCCAAAAATCACACTTTTCACGAAACCAAAATTCTGAACTTGCCATACAACGCCTTTTGAATTTGTCATGCGGTACTCTTTGAACTTGTGCAATTCATTGGTGGCAGCAAGCAGCAACTAGAAGTATATAATTATTGTACAGCATCCTCAACACTGAACTATATCTATAGAAGGACTAGTCAGGGTCTCAGGAATCAACTAAATTTTCCACTCAAGACTATATTCATTAGTACTAGTAGGACTCAAATGTGAGCTAATTTTCAATACAGATTCACTAAAATGGCTTCTAATTTTTTTAAAACATCTAGCTTCTATTTTTTTCAATTTGAACTTGCTTGTTTTTCTGTTATTTAGAAATGCGAAATGAAGCAGTAAACAAGAGACTGGACGGGGTGAGTACCTGCCGGTGCCGGCGGAGAAGCGTGGTGGTCTTGCCAGCGAACATGGGGCTAGCAATGACGTGAATAATGGCAAGTTGGACTGTCGAGCTGGACGTCCTCGACCATTAGTGGTTCCTCAGGTTGCACTGTTTTTCCACTGAAGCACAAGCGATGGAGTTGGAGCGGGGCATGCCCACGGCGGCAAGACTGAATGGCCGGGGATTGCGGCGTTGAACTGCTTGTACGCACCGGGGAGCGACAACGGTGCATCTATCCAGTGCGGGGCGACTACTTGCTCATGCGCTATTATTTTTGTTTCTGTTTTTCAATGAACTTATAGGGTTATACATTTTGAACTTATAGATATTTTTTGTTGAAAGTATGAAAACAACATAACGTTGGCGTCCTCAGCCAAAGAACACATCCTTTAAAGAAAGGCTCCAGTAACCTAACATAGAATAGCACATGTAGTTCAATATTAACTATTGATGCATGCCTTAGTAAGAAAGAGCAACAGTACAACATTAGCATAATAGTAGGTAACAATAATAGTATAGGGTTAGCTATCGATGCAAGCTTTTGACAAAGAAACTCGATAGGCGCTGTGATTTTGGCTGGGCGACGACGGCGGCACATCTCAAATGGCCAGCAGCGTGCGTTTGTGAATGGGAGAGGCCTATGAACGTTTCCGCTTTCTCAACTCTGAACTTTTTTGTATTCTTGTACTTGATCCTCCCCAATATTATTCAAAACTTGTTTAGTGGCTTTTTGTTGGTGAGCCCTTGTGTTTCCATGAACCTTCACCAGGTTTCTTCTCAGTATAAAGAAAACAAGAAATAAGTGTTCTATTCACATAGGCACTAGAACAAACACCTAGCAAGCATCATTGGTGCAAACCAGGTAAACATGACGTTTGCTTCTTTTTGCACAAATTACTTTTTGCAAAAGGAGAAATTTTATGCAAGAGTAGTGTCACTAGTACATCTATGTAAGGAATAAACTCACATTTTTAAGAGCACTACCTGCTAGCGTATGTGTCTGTGTGATTTAATCATTCAATGAAGATGGACAACATCTTGAATGCCTGATATTGCAGTTTATGCGACAGAAGTCCAGCTTTAACAAATGTGAGTGGCTTGGGGGTTGATACACGAGGTAGAATTTAGAAATTTATGCTTGAGTTTAGAAAAGTAACTTGTAGAACTAACCATCAAGTAGTGCTCAGCAACGTACACTCATCCACTGTCGCTGTGGTTGTACATGATTAACCCCCCATAAAGTTCAGATGATGCTCATCGTTCGGTTCAACATCATGCTCACGCACCTAGTAGATAGCCATCGATCCGCAGAAGGAGGAGGTAGAGACCTGCAGTAGGAGGAGACAACGACCTGCAGGTGGAAGAGGCCGCGAACTGTGGCTGAGGTTGGGAGGCAGACACGTTCGCCACCTGGAAGGCGGAGCTCAGGAGGCGGCCGCGGCTGTCTGTATTTTGGGGCGGCTGGCAGGCGCGGGGGCGCGTCGCGGGGGACGGCGTGGTGGCGCGTCGCCGGGGTCGGTGGTGTGGAGAAGGTGGGGAGCGGCGACCGGAGCCGAGGGAGAGGTGGGGGCAGGGCGGCGTGCTGGGGAAGAGGGAAGGCCACAGCGGCGCGCTGCGGGGAGGGGGAGGCCCCGGCGGCGCGCTGGGGGAGGAGGGGCCGCAGCGGGGCCCTGGGGGAGGGGGAGGGGAGGCACCGGCGGCGCGTTGTGGGAGGAGTGGTCGAGGTGGTGGGCTGGTGTTGTGGATCAGATCTGGGGACAAGGTAGTTTAGGTGGGAATTCCTCCGATCGCTCCTTATAGGGTCGAGGGGTAACAGAATATTATTTTGTTATGTGTAACAGAATAGTCCAGCCCATGCTATTCGTCACCCTGGGTGAGGAATAGTTATTCTTCACCCCCCCTCCATTTTACCATCAATGCACCGTAATTTTATATTCCGTAAGTTTTGTCTTATTTCCGACGCAAAAAGGGACCGTAGCAAATATATAATCGCCGTAAAAAATATTTTATGTTATGTAAAATTACAAACGTAAAAACATAGTCTAAAATACACATAAACTGCAAATTTTCTTGTCTTATGACCTATATTTTTATTTTCTTATGTTAAATTTTACATAGTGAATCAATAGGAATGTAACTATTTGAATTCGAAACGTAATTTAATTATGAAATGATCGTAAGATTACCTCGGGTGATGAATAACTTATTCTGCATCCTGGGTGATGAATAGTAACGTAAATTTTGTCTTATTTTATACGTAAAAAGAGAATGTAAGAAAATATATACTCACCATAAAAAATATCTTACGTTATGTAAAATTACGAATATAAAAACATAGTGTAAAACATACATAAAATGCGATTTTTCCTATATTTTTTATTTTTATACCAAATTTTACGTAGTGAATCAATAAAAATGTAACTATTTGTATTTCAAACTCAACTCAATTTATTTATGAAGTGATCGTAAGATTACCTCGGTTGAAGAATAACTTATTCTACATCCTGGGTGATGAATAGTATTACTACACACACACACACACACACATATATATATAGTAAAATAACTGCAGGATCATGAATAAGAAAAAACCTAAACTATACAATAAAGAAATTATGGCATATTACTTCCACTGGGCATCAAAGTTCGCCACTATGATAATAAAGCACAAGCAAACAACAGATTACATACACTAGGCATCAAAGATCGCCACCAGTGCAAATAAACACTGCGACAAAATAATATACAAAAACGACAGCACTTCAATAGAGTTCAAGAAAGGTTAGCCCTGCTCGGGAGCTGCAACACAAGCAGCTGAGCAAGTTGATGAGACTGTGCTTGTATGACACTTATATGCTCCTCACTCTGAAAGATAAACAAGAAGACAGATGACAGGTTTTGCAGATATAAGTATTAGTTCTGTCAATTCATCACATTTCTTACTAACGAATAAAGTGACACAGTTTAAAATAGCATTAACACAATATGGAATTGTTCAGGTTAAGACATGGCCGGAAATGACATTGTGAAGGAGTTGGAAATTTCACAACACCACTTGATTACAGATCAAGAACTCATAAGTATCAATGGTTAATGTGATGTCAATTTATCCCATTTCAGATTGGCAAATAGAGACATGGTTTAAATAATAATAGAATGATATGACATTGTTCATAGTTAAGACATTGCAGAATATGACATTGTGCTGTAGTGGGTAGGTTCACCACACCACTGGATTACAGATCAAGAACAGAAGCATACATGTAGTGCAAAAGAAGATCACTTGCTCTGTACAGTTTAATTTACATGGTATGAAGAAGGAACTTGGTTGTACAACTGAAAACTTAAATTGAGAAGGACAACCTTTTGTTTATGAACTACATAATAAACTTTAAACATGCAATTTGATGCAAACACCAAAAATAAACAGCTGTTGTAGTTATGCCTAACCAAATATACACAACAAAGTTTGAAGGCTTGAGAAGGACAAACTTACCTTATTGGTGAAGAAGGGCTCTATAAAGCCCTTGTCCATGCTGATGGGGGGGGGGGCAATTCAAGAAGGCTACCACAAAATCTTCTTCATAAGCATTGCCTTTATTCTACATTTTGTTAAGAGTAAATATAGATGTGATAATATAAGAAAAAATGGAGAATATTTAAGATAAGATGAAGAGTGATGCTACATAACCAAGTAGTTATAAATGTAAGTACAGCGATACAGGAAGAAGGTACGGCCAAGAGCAATGCAGAGCTAAACTTCTTCAGGACCATCAGTGTTATCCAACCTTATGGTAAGAATAAATATAGATCTGATGCGTAGAAAATGGAGGGCAAAGGAAAATAAGCTGTAGAGTGATGGTACATGAACAACTACCTGTTAATATAAGTACACTGATAAAGGACAACATGTAATTACAAGAACAATGCAGACCTAAAAAAATTCATTGGCATTGGATATATTCTACACTAATGTAACCATTCATACAGATCAGATAATTTGGAGTGAACAATTGATAAGCAAGCTATCATGCATACTGCTGTCACATAATGAACCAGGTATGAATGCAAGCACAGTGATACAGGACAACAGGTACTAACAAGAGCAAAGAAGCAGGAAGCATATTTGCGATAACCCGTCGTTCTTTTCAAACTGGAATTCTTCTTCGAGCTGATTTCCTGAAAAAAGATCCGTAAGGCACATGCGGAAAAGTAGAAGTTCAAATTTTCATGTGATATCACAGACAGTACCTCATCCTGGGAACGAGACCAGTGCATAACAAGGTTTTTCCATTCAATGTCTTCTAAATTTAGCACACGAGACTTCACCGGAAATTCGTTTATAGACTTGCCATCAAAGTGTGATTTCCTTAGGTAACACCAATACTACTGCAATGCTTCCTGGAAAAGTGCTAGCAAGCTTTGCTCATCATGACTATCCAGATTGACCCTAGCCTACTTACAACAATGTAATGTAAATCATTGATGTGTTGGCCGTCTCTGTAGTTGGGATAAGTCTTCGTCCGGTGGACTTGTTGTACTTTTTGCTGGAGTGGGATTTTTCTGTGGTACGGCTGGTGCTATGGCAACTGAAATCGGCATATCTTTTGCCGGAGTGCAGGTCCTGTGTGGCGGGGCTAGTGGTGTGGCCAGTGAAGTATGGGTACAGTCTGCTGGAGTCAGTCCTACATTTTGTGTCACTGGTTGTACATCCAATATAAGTGGGGTGATGTCTGATTTCTCCGGCACCACCACATTTTTCAAGGACTTTGCTGGTGCTCCTTTAGGTTCGACAATCACCCTCTTCCTTTTTGATGTTTGATGCACAAGAACATCATTTGAGTGGAAAAACATGGTATGATGACAGATGGAATATGTATTGATAATGGATGGGCATGGCATCTTGACATATATGATGAGTAAACTAAGCAGATGGCGGTGCAACAAAGTAGAAGAAATGCAAGACAACATATGCAAGATACACGCAACCAATAAAACCTTGCCAAATTAGAACATGCACCTTGATGGGTGAACAGGACAGGCCATCTGCCTTTGACTCCTCGAGGTTAGAATAGTCATTAGGATCATATGTTGAACAGGAATCTACAGTTGGGGAGCGTATGAGTCTCATTGCATCCAGAATGGCAATCAATGCCTTGGTGCCAATTTTGTAAGTCATTGCAGTGTTCCACAATATTCTTCTGATGCGCTGATTCTGATATTCACCATGAAAACCCTTGTGAGGATATTCTAATATTTATAATATTTGAGAACCCTTGCGCAGAATGGAATATGTATAATATTTGAGAACCATGAAAACATAAATAGTAGCGAGATTATCTTTGTAATACAGAGGATATTCTAATATAGGGGCGCCCCTGTAAACCCTTGTGTGCTATCACTGGATTCTGATGAGAGAGCTCATGTGTGCTGTAATATGGTATGTGCATTAATATAATCTGGCACGAGTACACAAAAAAATAGGCTCCATAAGTAAGGATAGTTGGCAGATGATAGGTTCATAATATAAAGTGCGTCGGACGACGCATGCCAAAACTAGCATGCGCCCGACCGCTTTTTCCCGCGCACGCGATCCTTTCCTGACGTCCCTGCTATCTCTACTCTCTTCTCTACTGTTATGTTTATTTTATATTTTATATTTATCTGTACTTCTCTACTCTCTACTCTCTTTTTTTCTTTTAAAAAACATAGTTGGTGATGATGGTGTGCCTGCCATCCTGCAATATAGGTCGTCTGATTTATATCCGACGGATAGGAAGGAAACTATGGCAATTTTGCAGAAAGATACCCACACCCCTCTCCAAATTTGCAAACAAGGCCTTCCCTCGTACATCCTTTTCTCCTACAAGAGAAGCTACCCATACAAATGCCTGTTGATGTTCCGTGCAACGCATGGGCATCTTGATAGTACTAAAAAACTTCCCATCATTTGCCACACTACTAGTTGCAGATGAAGAACCTACCCAAGCACAGCGCGATACAGGAGCGATGCACAATTACAAGATGATATTCTATTGGACAATGGAGGCTATAACCAATTACTTTTACGGGAACAATAGCAACCAGGAAATTTGAAGGGTAGGTTTGAACAAAATTGGAACTGCACATGTACTGCAAAATGATTCAACACACACATTATCAATCGAGGAGGAGAAGAATGGACGCGGTGGCCTCTGTGCATAATGGTCGGCAACGGGAGTCAGTTCATTGTCCACGACAGTGGTGCTTCTACGCTTGGCATCGGCTCTAGTGCGGCGTACGAGGTCGTCGATGAGGCAGATGCGCTGCGATGGACGAGTGTGCCGATGGAGAAGGGGAGGAGCACGAAGGCTGCGGTATCGTGGAGAAGTCTATTTTGCTGTGGGGATAGAAAATGGGGAGTATTCAGGTGTACTACTCTGGGTGCTGGGGTGGGGTTGGATGGGTAGGGAGAACATGAAGTTACGAAAACAACCCCCACCAAGCGTCATCCGTAGGCCTGTTACGAAGGCAATGATGGTAATTTCGCACTGCACGAATCAGGGTCGCGGGAGATTTTCCCGCCGACCTCAAAATTTTGTGACACTGAACTCCCCCTGTGGCGTGTTGAGTGATTGGGCTAAGCAACTAGTGAGTGGTACTAATAACTTATGTCTACTACACAACCTTCTTCTTGTAGACGTTGTTGGGCCTCCAAGTGCAGAGGTTTGTAGGACAGTAGCAAATTTCCCTCAAGTGGATGACCTAAGGTTTATCAATCCGTGGGAGGCGTAGGATGAAGATGGTCTCTCTCAAACAACCCTGCAACCAAATAACAAAGAGTCTCTTGTGTCCCCAACACACCCAATACAATGGTAAATTGTATAGGTGCACTAGTTCGGTGAAGAGATGGTGATACAAGTGCAATATGGATGGTAGATATAGGTTTTTGTAATCTGAAAATATAAAAACAGCAAGGTAACTAATGATAAAAGTGAGCGAAAACGATATTGCAGTGTGTTGAAACAAGGCCTAGGGTTCATACTATCACTAGTGCATGTTCTCTCAACAATAATAACATAATTGGATCATATAAATATCCCTCAACATGTAGAAAAGAGTCACTCCAAAGTCACTAATAGAGGGGAACAAATGAAGAGATTATTGTAGGGTATGAAACCACCTCAAAGTTATTCTTTCCTATCAATCCGTTGGGCTATTCCTATAAGTGTCACAAACAGCCCTAGAGTTCATAGTAAAATAACACCTTAAGGTTGTTTTGCAGATGCTTAAACACAAGGGGTTTGATGACAAATGGATAGGATGGGTCAAAGACATCCTCTCTACATGATCTTCCTCTGTTTTGCTTAATGGCATACCTGGCAAGCAGTTTAAGTGCAAGTGTGGTTTCAGACAGGGTGATCCTCTGTCACCTCTGCTCTTTGTAATTGCTGCCAATCTTCTGCAGTCAGTGGTCAACCAGATGTTTTCGCATGGAACCCTGACTCTCCCAATTCCTTCACATGACCAGGATTTCCCTATAATTCAATATGCTGATGACCCTGTCATCTTTTTGACTGGCAGAGATGAAGAGTTGGTGGCTCTCAAAAATATGTTGCTTACCTTTCAACAGTCCACTGGGCTTAAAGTTAACTTTGCAAAGTCTTCCATGATTCCTTCAAATATTGATGATGTGGAAGCTGCCAGGCTAGCTAATTTGCTTGGATGTAAAATTGGGCAGCTGCCATTTACTTATTTGGGTTTGCCACTAGGTACTACCAGGCCCAGAATTGTGGATTTTATGCCTTTAATTGATGCCTTGGAAAGGAGACTGACAGCTAGTTCCTCCATGCTAAACCAAGGCTCCAGGTTGCAGTTGTTAACTTCAGTCTTGACTTCCATGCCCATATATTTCTTTTGCAGTCTACTTCTCCCACCTGGTATTATTAAGCAACTTGACAGGATCTTCAGGCAGTGTTTGTGGAGAGGAAATAGTGATGCACCAAAACAATCTCTGGCTGCATGGGATCTGGTTTGTAGGCCTAAGGAAAAAGGAGGACTGGGAGTGATTAACTTGCATATCCAAAATAAGGGCCCCCTTCTTAAGCATCTTCACAAATTCTTCAACAAGGCAAATATCCCATGGGTTACTTTAATCTGGAATAGTTACTATGATGATGGAGTTCCACATGCTACAGTCCCAGTTGGGTCATTTTGGTGGAGGGATATTCCCAAGCTCTCTGATGCATATACTGCAATCTCCTCAGTTCACATCAATAGGGGAGACTCTGCCCTTTTCTGGTCTGATGCTTGGTTAATTTGTGGCTCTTCAAGACCTCTATGTTGGAGATTACCTAGGCTTTTCTCCTTTGTTATTAATGATAAATTCT